>NC_065965.1:3054166-3359583 GCF_021464435.1 Cataglyphis hispanica | reverse complement strand
TTGGGACAAAGAAATCCAGCAGATATCACTTTCAGATCAATAGAGCAATGGAAAGTGCTTGTTGTCGTACTTTAGTAGCACAAACTATTTACATCAGCAATATAAATAAATGTTAACAGTGGTTTTAACGCACTACAAATAATATTTTAGGTATCGAATAATAATTAATGTTTAATGCTAAGAATTTCTCTATATATTTTTTTATAAAAAATAAAAAATTTTTAAATTTTGCTATTGTAATATTAATAAAAAAATTAAAAATATTAATTATATTAATAATATTGTATAAATTCAATTTTAAATAAAATTTATATCTTCTAATATATTAAGTATATCAAATTAGTCCTTTTTTCAAACTTTTCTAAAATTTTTTGAAATTATAATATAATTTTATCATTTATAAAACATTTTGGAGGAGAGAATTTAGCATTGCAAAAACTATGGAAAACGTTATTTTTTCAGTTGTAATTAAAGTTATTTTTTACTAAACTATTTTATTTATATTACATTTTATTCTTTTAATAATTTATTTTTTACTAATTTTAATCCGTAAAAATAAAATGATTTTGATTTTACTTACTCTTTTATATAACTTCGTATAATGTGTTAAATCTCACTCAATATTGAGTAAATCGGATAATCTCCCTTGATCTTTATCAAAAAATTCGATGAAAATTTTTAGCGCGGTATTCTTTGTCATGCGGATGAAATAGAGATATGCTAAAAAAATTTGCAGAACGCTTGATACTAACCCGAGTGGTCCTCTCGTATATTAACAAAAAACGGAAGACTTCATTCGCTCTCTCCATGCTACAGGATGGAATGAAAGAGTGGATAGAATATGAGAGAGAGAGAGAGAGAGAGAGAGAGAGAGAGAGAGAGAGAGAGAGAGAGAGAGAGATGGATAGGTGAAAGAGAGAGGTGGATCGGAACAGGGACGACGAGAGGACAGATTCTGGCACACGATGTGCTGGAACGGCGGAAGTGCTCGAAGAGGCGCTCAGGTTTTGAGTTATGACACTTTTTGAGTCGAGAAGTCGCATTGTGAATGGCGCATCCGGGTCCGGTGTAATATCCCACCTCGATCTCAGTGCCGGAGCCGGCGATAAATCTGCCTTAAATAAGATTTGCCGGCGACACTCCGGCGAAATAAAAGGAACGAAGCGCGGATGACGGCGCGAGCTGCAGGATGCCGGCTTGTTACTTCTTCGACTTTAGTCCGTTGATGCGCTTCGCTCGCCAATTCATGCCGGAGTTAATGAGTAGCCTGAAGTCTTCGTCTTCGTCTTCGTCCTAATTACGAGCGCGCTACAACATAGCAGCAGCAGCATCTTCGTCCGCAATTTCTCGTCTACCATGATGACTCTTACAGCTCGTATAAAGGAAATAACGAAGTGCACCTGACGAGTTCCCTTTTTATGAGCCTTACACTCGAAGTTTATTCGTCTATCTTTGACAAATAAATTATACGCATAAATAAGTGATAATGCTAATAATATCAAGAATGCTCTATTATTATCATAATTGTAATAAAATATCTTTCTATTAAATATGTATTAAAAATATATTTCTTTCATTATTTTTTTTCTCCAAAATAAAATACTTAATTAATATGCAAAACAAAATAGTTAGTAAATATTTAAAATATTTAAATATATAATTTTCTTAATGTTGTAAAATTTTTCTGTATAAATTAATTATTCTTGTATAAAATAATTATTCTTATTTAATATTATTAGCATTAATATTAATTAAAAAAGTAATTGACATAGCATGAATTACAATTTTTTCTTGTTATTTTAGTACCAAAATAATTTGTGTATGATATGGTAATTGATTACTAATTATTATTACGATATGTTGTATTATATTAATATAGATTCATTATCTGTACATTATATTTATATTGGACATTGCATCACGTATATTTTTCGCACAAATATGTGCGGTACAAATGTTTGCTTATTTCAGCTATATTATTTTATAATAACAATTTTTATTAAAGAAAATGTCAAGGGAAATCTTCTGTTAAAGCAGTTTACTTTACCGAGAAATATGATTTTGTCATTTATTGTCTTTTCATTAAGTTAGTTTAGTAACATAGTTTACCAGGAACCTCTTAATTCCAATTGCTAATTACTTTGATGTGTAGATATAGCTGTGTACATATATATATATATATATATTTCTTTTTGAGAAGAAATTAATTGGGATGAGATTGTCGAGAAAAAGAGATGTCCTATGTATACGTATATCTGTTATCTTTTTTTAATTTATTTGTGTAACAAACATGTTACAATAAATTAATTAGGAGTATTTTTGATTTAATTAGTGTTTGCTAAGTAAAGAGAAAGAAAATTTACGTCAGCTGTATAAAACGAAAAGTTATTATAAGAATATCCAAGTAAATGTTGCAGAACGATAACGGCGGCAACTCAGCAATTGCGAATTGTATATATAATTCTCGAGTTTTATAATCTTTTGAAATTATGAAGCTGCATTGTAAAGAGACGGGGCAATAAATCAGGCTCACGATTAAATTGTAGAAAATATGATTTGTTACTGACATGAAATAGGAGGCACGCGAAAGAAAAATTCTACTAATTTATGTCTAGATTTGAATTGATGTGTATGTATATGTATCACTCGATAATGATTAATGATGCTTTGCTTTAGATTTTTATAATCTTTTTTGCTTTAGAATAATATTACAATAGGATTAGACAATTATTTTATTTTAATTATTTTAATTATTTTTAAATAATTATCTTTTTTATCTGTTGTCAATATTTAATATTACATTAAAAATAATTTCTTTTTTGCTATAACGTTAATAAAATATTATAAGGTATTGAATCACATAAAGAAAAAATTATGCTCAGATTATAAGAGAAGAGTAAATAAATACGTATTTATTAAAATGATGAAATATTGTACCAAAATAAAAATTATATAAATTATTGTATAAAACTTTATTAAAAATTTATTTCAACAAAAAGTAAAACTAATATTTCATTTTAGAAAAAATGTATTAACGGTGGGATTTTATGGTATTGTACAGAGTATTGTAAATAGAATGATCTTGTCTATCGATCCCCATAATTGTCGTATCATTCGATGGACAATTATTGGCGTATCTTCGGTGCAGATACGTCAACCACACTCACGTGTGTACGATCCGCAGACATATTTTGTAATCCCATTGCACGAGCACATCGCACGGACTGTGCAATCCATGTTTTCTACATCCAGCGGGACAGATTCTCACGACACGAGACAGTTCACGCGTGGAAGCGGAACAAATTGGCGTGCGCGTACGTTAGACAATAAATCATCATATTTTATTTTATTTTACTCTTTTTCCTCCAAAAAAATCTATTGCCCGTTCGCCCATATTTTCGGCTGTATATGTTATTTCGTTTTTTCGCTTTCTTCTAATATTTTAACAAGTTTATTTGCGCGTTACATAATGACTTTTCCATGCACTTAACAAATCATCCTTTATCTGTTTATAATATTTAATACTTTTTAATAAACTGCGGATTGTTATTAATAGTATTATTAATGACCATTGTTTGCGACGTGCATTTTTGCGCAAAATCTAAATTGTATGAAATTTTAATGTTTTTACAAATGCTCATTTATTTGTTCAAATGTTCCAAAAATAATATACTTAGTGGAACTTGTTTCTTACGACTACTGCAATTTTTAATATTTTTATTCAAACTTCTTTTACTTATACAACTATACTGGAAATGAAACCTTTTACTTGTCAGACAACGGCTTTTCCACTAAGCTGTCTACATCTTTCTCATATCAAATGCATGCATTCTCGTTGAGAGGGCCGAGCGACAAAGAAGTTACAGAAGCCGATGAATTCGTGGCAACACGAAGCCGTAAGAAACTTCCTTCGGGATAAATCCCGGGGATTACGCGACGCCGAGATTCCTCCTTTTATCCGTGACCGCGCACGCGCCAAGGCATCGTAACTATTCCGCACGCCGGTGTAACTGCAGTTGAGTGTCTCCGGGATAAATTCCAAGGAAATTGTTCCGCCCAGAGAAAGACGAATAGTTCTGTTTGTCCACGAATTTCGAACCATTCTCTCCACCAGCGACCCTCTCAATGCGTCGTCTCTGTCGCGCTTTCGAGGACGCTCACCTATTTATAGGTCAGGATCTTGCCTCGACATCGGCTGGAGATGTAACGCGATGCAGCGTCGTGGAGCTCGGCGCGTCTCAGGACACCTCCTTGACCCCTATTTGCGGCTCGGAATCCCAAAACAACTCAAGCATCATCGTGTGCGCCGCAGAGTTGCCGGCAGATATTCGCTCGAAAGTTTTCGCGTAATTGCGCGAGATAGAAACGCGCCAAGAGTAGGAGGAAAGATGGAGAGAGATGGGAGGCTACACGGTGAGCTCCGTATCGTATATTATACAGATGCGGGTGGATGCTTGGAGAAGAGAAGCGAAAATTTGATAGAAATATCATGGAAAGACGCTACAGATTCGCGCAGAGCGAACTGGATATCGCGCGGATTCGCGCGCGAATCAAAGGCTTCGCGTAAATTGCCTGCGTATTCCGTAACTAGATATTTGCGTATCTCGCGACGGCTTCATTCGCCTTCCTCTGTATTAACGAATATTGCAGATACGAAATGTTATCATAAGTTTTTGCAAGAAAAAAATTTTTCACAAAAATATTAATAAATCTTTATCTTGTTATTACATAATCCATATCCTTTGACAATAATCTATAATCAATTTTAAAATTGCAATTAATCGGTTAATTATTTGTAAAGAAATCGATCGGTTTCTGTTAGTTTTAAAACCTAGTAATCGTATTCAATCAATTAAATAATATTGATGATTATAATTTTATAATAATATCGATTTGATGAAAAGCAATCAGTAATTTCAAGTTTCAGACTCGCATAAAAAAAAAAGAAAGCAATTCAGTAAAACGATAGAGTCCCGATCGAAATCCGAAGATTTCCATGTAAAGTTCCTCTAATGTCATTTCTAGAAAGTTTACTTTCGAATATGCACTTTAAGTACGCTTCGGGATAGTCTCGCGATGTCTTTCGCGTAGCGAGACGCTTCCGCTAATGACCAAGAGCATTTCCCGGGTCCTTGCTAATTTTCCAAGTGTCCCGATTACGGTAGCGATGACACGGCCGGGGTCACACCGCGCGCCCCTCGGGTTAATTGGTTTTCACAGCGACGCTAAAGTTAATGTAGGTTTAGGAATATCCGTTGCGAATTACCATCCGTTGTAAGTAGCACTCTCGGTGCGACTCTCTCTCTCTCTCTCTCTCGATGGCAAAAGATTAATACCTGATGATGTTGACGACTGGCATTGCATCGGCGCCTTCTCGAAAGCATTACCTAAACCAGTACCGTTATCAGATTCACATCGTCTCATCTTAATTGCGGCTCGTTTGCCGCTTGCGTTATCTCTCTGCTCTGTTTCTTATATTAATTACTTTCAGAAGAGTAACGTGCATAGGGTGGGTCACAAGGTGGCAAGTGCATGATTGATCGAGCAACTGTGAGGTGCCACTGCAAGCATTGCTACAACAAATTTGCATTTTCTTTCGTTACAACGGCGGGGAGATTGAATTTGTGATTTACTTACGTGCGATAGATAAGGGCGTCGCGATTATTTTAATTTACACTTTGCGACTTTATTTATTACTTGTGCCTTTAACACCATAATCTTAAACGCTACAAGCTTGAATATTCAGTAAGACGAAATACGAAACAGACACGCAAATTTAATACATTCAAAAAACAGATTGAGAGATTTATTATTCACCGTGATCTAATTTTTTAAGATGTGTACGAATATATATACACTAACATATGATCTATATATATTTATATATATATACACATAAAGATATGTAAGTAAACAGTTTGTTTCAATAAATGACGTTATGGCGATAATTTTGAAAAAAATATGGAAATTTAAGAAATTAGTTCTTATTGTTGTTCGTTTTTTAGTTTTTAACTTATTCTCTTATCATTATCTATTAATTTCATCAATTTTAAATAACAAAATTGTGACTACCCGTGTTATTATTCCGATCATTTTGTGATAATTTTCTAGTGGCATCTTTAATCCCACCCAGGCTGAATAATAAATTAAACATTGTAAATCCATTCCTCGTGCTTCCGTAATTCGCTGAATCTCGAAATCCGGCGGGACGAGGAAGTCCCTGCGACGCCACTGTAATAACTGTCAGGATTTCTCAGGCATTATACAACCGTATCAGAATAATGAATGACAAAGTTCCCCTCGGATCGTCCGCGATTCTGCATCTCTCAAAACAGTTATGTATTGCTTTTAAAGTGCATCGAAAATTCCGATATATTTCCGCCGAACTGTCAAAAAGTACAAAAATACAAAGTTAGATGTGCAGCCTGCGATAACCATATTTATCCATCAGCTTCCACTACTAATCAGGATAGCAGCAACGCTATTCCGATATATATGTATATTCAGCAACATTCCGGCAAGTTTCGTGTGTTTGGAGATCGGTTACACTTGGGAGCAATTAGCATTCCTTTTAAACAAGTAACTGCAAGAATGAAACTAATTTCCCTCCGACTTCTACGTATGCAGTGCATTCCCAAAGCGGTATTTCATTGTTCGCTGATCTCCCCATTCTTTGGTAAAGTGTATAAATTTAACAAATAGCGTGTGATTAAAGCGACACTTTCCAAGTTAATGTGTTGACAAGAGTACTTATTAATCACAGAATAGTAAATATTTTAAATTCAATATCTATTATATGATAATATCATATGTTTCTGAAAAAAAAATAAAAGAAGGCTTTTGTATCTTTTTACAATATTGTATAAATATAAAACAAAAATTTATATATTTTAAAAATATCGTGAATTTAGTCTAAAATTACAGCAGAATTTTTATGCTATTATATACAAAAATTAAAAATTCTTTGTAACTGATACAGGTGAAAAATTAATTTGACATTTTCAACTTTGCTGTATGTGAACTAATGAAATATCGAGTCTGTGAACTAATAAAATATCCAGAAATTATTAATACAAAAGGAATTATATTTAACTTTTAGCATAAAATTCGTAGAATTTTTTGAAAAAATGTGAACTTATAGAATTTCCTTTTTTTTGCTCTTGATGTGAATAAACTTACATTCGCCTAAAAATATTCTCTTTTCATTTTTTATTCTAATAGTTTTAATACAGCCCTTTATAATTACGATAATTTATCGATCTCTTAGCACAAGAAATATAATGTTAAAACTATCAATCAATATCTAATGTCTAATGTCATATTGTTTCGCGTTGACAACGAAATCATGCCGGTAGAACGCATTACTCTCATTTCGAATGAAGAAACATTTATTGAATTCCACGTTGTTTTAATTATCGCAGGTATGTCGAAGGGCAATATTAGTCGCAACTGATATATACATATCGATACAATAAATCGATCGGAGAGCCTACGTGTCTCAGCCTCAGGGTTATTCCTGCGGTCTACGTCTCCGTAACGTGTAATTGATTTACGCTTACAAAATCGTAAACACCCCGGACCTCCGCATGTTCTGGAGAGAGGCTTTGCCCTGAAGGGAGATTTACTCAGTCGAAAGAGAGAGCCCAAGATGCAATTTCATGACGGCTCTCGGTGCGGACGGAATCGTAATTGCGTCTTAATTAACCGGGCATAACTTAAAGATGTCGTAATAATCATGCATATAGTAAGCGGAAATGGAATATATGAGTTTTATGTAATTTTGATTTTAGATTCGATATCAACAAAAATTTTATATTGTGGGTAGAAGAAAGATATACGTAGCAAAATTTACATATAAATCTCATAAATTAATATAATCCTATTTCTCAATAATTATATCGCATTTTTTAATACGTCAATTTGAGTAAAATTTAATCCTAGGCTTTAATGCGGTTCTTTGTTATAAGAAATAATATATCAATAACATAGAGACTATTTAAAAGAAATATATAAAATTTCAATCATATAAAGTTGTATGTTGTATATTTATAGTTTTCAAAAGCAAAGATATATTTTATAAATTTCTGCGGTTGACGTATACTCAGATTGCTATTGCCAAAGATAAGTGAAGATACTTGAGTAAATGTCGAATATCGAGGAAATATCCAGTCATCTAACCGACGTCCTCAGGGTAATTCGGACTATCCAACAGCCGAGCCTGTTAACCACCTGGTCGTATGCGTTCACCTTCGTCGGCCGGAGGTGCTAAAGGCTATAGGACCCAGCGTCGTCGACCTGCAGGGACTCCGCCAATTCATATGCAAATGCGAAAGCTCCCGCGGCCTGCTCGGCATTGTTCGCTCACCCGAGTTTCGGTGTCCCTGGGCTTGACTTACTACGTGAATTTCCTGAAAACTAACGCGAGGTACCCGTGTAATTGATACTCATTCTCTCGCTGCCGGCGAGCCGGTCAACGGGTCCCACCTCTTTGCTCTTGGCTCAACTCCGACAGGAAGATGAAAAAAGATAAGGAAAAGAAAAAGAATAAAAACGTTAAATTGCGTTCTTTTGTTAACCTGCATCAATTGGTCTGACATTTCACCTTGTGTCATGTTAAATTATTAATTATTTATTTTATTGTAATCTCTATTTTATTAAATTTAATCTATTTCATTAAATTAAATGCTCTCTCTCTCTCTCTCTCTCTCTCTCTCTCTTTTTTCTCTTCGTTTTCTTCTTTTTCTTCTCTCTTTTATATGAAATATTAATATATATTTATTGTATTATATTAGTTCTAATTCTTTTATCAATTTATATACATAATATTTCGTATAATATATTACTAGTTTTGCAGCAACAGCGTGCCAATTTTTATGAAACACAATTAATGATAAAGATAATTTTTTTTTCTTCATAATTTAAAGCTTATTTTTTTGTATACAAGAGATTTGGTATACAAGAAATATTTCAGTGACAGAAACATGGAATAAAAGATTGTTTTTTTATTTTTACATTTTTATTAAACTTTCTATTATTTCAAATATAAAATTAACAAGCTGTAACAAAAAATATATTACTTATTTAAATATTACAATTGCTCGAAAAAAAAATACAAAAAAAAGAATAGATTCTAATTCTTTATATAAAATGTTCTACATACATGCATATATATAGTAGTGTGTGTTAAAATTATTTTAAAGAGATTATTATTTTTGTGATATATTGAAAAATCTAATATCTTTATAAGAAATACAAAAATCTAGTCGAGTATGTCCGGTAATTGAAACGAGATCTTGGATTATATTTTTCTATGGAAAAAATCCTGTATCTTGCATATTCCTATTATTATCGCTTCAGAGAAAAGCGGAAAAAAATAAGAAAGAACAAATTGGTGAAAAGAGTGAGGGAGGAAAAACGCATGCAACCGTCTTTGTCGCCTTGGTACGGCTATTGTCGCCTCTTTGCATCGGTTAATGGTTCTCCGGATTCCTTTGAGCGAGTTGGTCGTCGCTTTACGACGATCGGATGCAACGGAAAGGATGGAAAAAGCGCCCAAGGGGATGGTTTGTCGATCCGGAACGACGATGCCTGCATATATCGATCAGGCGCTTTCCGAGGATGCCGATGTACAGAACATTTACTGTACTTTAAAGTTAAATCATAAACTTTAATGAAGCTTATGAAAATTATCTAAAAATTTATCAACAACTTTTTAATAAGTATATTACATTATATCAATTTGTAGGAATAATAATATGTACTTGCAAGATATTTTCGAGAGTTTGTTGTACAATTCAAAAGATTATTTTATAAAATATTTGGTTACAGCTACAAAAAAAAATAGATATTAAATAGTAATTTTAAACCGATAAAATCCAAAGTGCGAATAACGATACATAATAATTATTCTTTAGAAATTTCAGAAATTGAATTCTGCGATTGATAGTCATCCTGTAAATGAAAATCCGGCTTCGATTCAATCTTCGATATTTTTCTCGCCTCAATATTTTCTCTCCTTTTAAGCTCTTCTGGAATTAGTTTGGGGTTGAGTAATTAGAATCTTTTACATTAAAAATTCACAGTTCTTGTCAAATAGTCAATCAAAAGAAATTTCTTATACATATAATTAATTTGTTCAACAAAAAGTATTATTCACTGTCACATTTATGCTTCCAATTTTTTTTGGCTTATGATTGTCATTTATTGCTGTAGCAAATGTATTAGAGCCTTTATTTTTAATGAAAGACAGATAAAGTAAATTTAATATCAATTTTTGTATGCATTTCTTTTATTTATTTATGATAAAAGTTTTCTTATACATATGTATTTCAATTCCGTTTATATGCTTATCAAAATTATCCCATATCTATTTTATATTTTTTTAATTATTTCCCTGCAGAGGAAAGAGAATAATGTAATCTTGATAGAATAAAAATTTATAATTCAGAGAAGCAATTGCGAGTTATCTTCTTTAGAAATAAATAAAATATTATACAAAGATCTCAAAGTTTCTTAGCATTGGCTTTACTGGATTAGCTTTTTAAGATCTCTTACCTGTACTTTTAAAGCTTGAGTTTTCTATTCGTCAACTAAGTTACATGGTAAAGCTCAACATGCTTAAATTTTCAGTATGAATTAGTGGAGCTTTAAAATATGTTATATAAATATATATAAATATTAATCGGCATTAACATAAGATTATAACTTTTTCTTATGCCAAAAGTAAGTTGATAAATTACGCTAGCATATTTTCGTATAATTTATGTAAAGTTATTTTCGTATAATTTATGTAAAGTTATAAATAAATTTATTTATATTACAAATAATATTGTATTTTTAAAAAGTCAGATAATAATTCACATTTATGATTTATGCATACTTTTTATGCATACTTAATTATTTCCATCATTAAATTAACATATTTTACTTAATAAAAAATTAATTTAGTTCATACCTTTTTTTCTTTCTATCAATTTCGTTGAAATGGATATAAAAGAGCGCGAAATCAACTGAGTCGCTTTCAATTTTAATAATGCATTTTTAATTATATAATGCCAAGCTTATATCCCTCACTGTCTACATTTCTGCCTGTGTTGTCTTGTCGAGAGTGATATGATGTGCATTTGTAAACGTAGTCTGTATAAATGATAATAAAAATGAGGATTCTTTGGTGTGAACCACTCTGCGACTGCATAATATGTAACGTGACACATTCTGCGCTTTCAGAGTAACCAAAGTTAATGCGCATTCGCACATTACAGAAAAGCTTTTTACGTAATCTATGGGATATAATTTGGATAATACAGCGTGGTCATTTTGTCATTGGGCTTGATGCAAACCACATTTAACATTTTGTTTTGTATTTTAATTGTTAAATATCAATATTGATAACATCACTGTAGTCTAATAGATTGTGTTGCATTTTCATTAATGGGAGAGATTTAGTTGCATTAATTGTGCACGTTTAATTTACTCATATTTCATGCACGTACGCAACATGCGTAGATTTATTTGACTCATTTGAATTCTAAGTTGTTGGATCGCAAGAATATAATTATATAATAATATAATAAATAAATTTTATTTATCCGCGCATTAATGCAATGTAGATGTAATTAATAGACATCTCAAATATTTTGCAAATTTAATATTTTATTTTTGTAATAAAAGTAAATTATTTGTAGAAAATATAGGGTTTCCGCGATCATTTTATATCTCTTTTTTACCTCTAATAAAGAAGAACATCTATTGCCATATGTTTATACAGAGAAATTAATGCATTTTAATCAATTTAATTAAAAGTTAATACGGCTGTGATGTATTTCTTATTGCAATTGGAAATTTTCCAATATGTGTATAATAACAATGCGCAAATTTTGAAATGATATTCATATTTTAAAACTAACAATAAATTATTTATTCGATGATTATATTTCGTCGATTCAAAGATTTTGTTTTTACGAGATGTCAAAAAATATGACGTTTGACGTTCTAAAAACATTATGAAAAAACTTTGAAAACTAAAAACATTAACAAAAAATGGGATAATATTTGTGAAAAGTTTCAATGGTGGGACAATTTTGAACCAATTCGTCCGACTCGAATCGATTTTGGATTAACAATACAACGGAAAAGTTTTATCAACGGCGAATATTATTTCCGACGGTTCGCCGTGCCAGTAACAGCTTCATCATATCCAAGATAATTGCGTTGCGACGGTATATAATTAGAGCGTATTCTGCCCTGCGAATATCTGCTGCGTGGCTTTCGTTGGAAATGTTTCACCTGCTTCAGTCCCGTACAATTTACCGTGAAAACTTGACGTTCGGCTATAAACTCCAGTATTATCACGAACACATGAGAGGTGTCTCCAAGATTTATGACCTGCGTGATAAATTAATTACTTTCACAGCTTTCTATCATACGCGGCCGCAATGTCAAAAATAATATATTTTTTCTTTATTTTTATTATTTAATTCACTTATATCAGATTAGCAATCTATATTTATCGAGGTAATAATACCATAATACGCAGATAAATCCGATTATTTCAATCTTTCGTAAAATTGGCCTGTTTCTCCGATTGTTTACAGTTATTGTTATTGTTTATAGTCATTGGAATTTTACTTACACGGCACATTGAAATCCGTGTTAGATGTACATTGTTAGTAACTTTCTCTCGTTTTGAAGAAGATATTCGTGTCCAGTGCGGTAAAGTTTGCAATGTGTACGAGCAAGTTTGCACGCTGCTTGAGCGGAAAGTTGAGTGATACGCGGATAAGAGGAAGTCAAGCAACGTTCAAGTCCGCTTGCGCAAAATACCAAGCGTTATTTGCGTAACCTATGATCCCTCCGCCGACGGGGAAAATATCGTAAGTTTGTTCGCTGCCTTGGGGGATACTTAAGGGGGATCGGATACCCGCGTTTTCTTTCTTGCCGTCGAGATCCGCGGGGAGATCCCAGCGCGATCAAACGGACTACAAACTCTCGTAAAAATATCCCCGCGAACATCTCCTGTTTTCTTCGCCGCGGTTTCTGTAGAACTATTACTTTATCGGGAATCTTCGTGTATTTGTCCCGCGAATAGTTACAAATCCGAAAATCTAGCCATTCAAGTGTCTAGGTAGAGTTTGTTGTCGCGTGCGCGGAAGTTTAACGCGCTCGTATATCTGAATACAATGGATATTTAGTTTATATTCGTTATAACAGAGGCTAGTTAAAGAATTTGGAATACAACAAAATTGTTATAGTATGTTTGATTGTGTAAATATTTTTGAATATATATTTTATAGATTTTTTAAAACAAATTCCATAATTATATAACAATAAAGAGAAAATTCTTGTTAACGATTGCTTTCAACTTTGCAATTTTAACTTTAATAAAAATATTATTTTCGAATCTAATGACTGATATAATTAGAATGAGAACGCTCAATAATATCTGATAACTTTTATTAAATTTTCTAATATTAAAAATTAATTCAAAATTGATTAATTATTAATGTTAGGAAATACGCGTATAAATATATTATTATCTGTAATATTAATACGTGGAATTATCTTCTCTTTTTCATCCATCAATCGCTTTCAATACTACATCAGGAAAAAGTATGCAAAAAGTAAAGATGGAATAAATCATGATTAGCAGCCGTCAAAAGTTGTAATTTAAATTCATTGTTTCTCGACCGTGGAAATTATATCGCAAGTAAAATCTCAATCGTGTATCGTAAATAAGTCAAGAATATATCAGGATTAGTTTTTTTTTTTTACGATTTTCCCATACGAATACCAATCAGTAAAATTGAAAAATAATGCGCTGCAGTAACATACTTTTCTTCAACATTCAACAAGAGACTCGATTTTACACGATTTATTAAAATAATGGTAAGCATGGTTTTTAATTATCTACATTCACAAATATCAGGCTACATCCGCAGCAGTAATTAAATTACGTTCGCCGGTGCAAAAATATGCCGGAGAGATTTTACATTTTCAGCGCAAAATAAAAAATTGTCGAGTTCGTTCCACGAACATCGCGGATAAGAATTGTGTATCTGGTTTTTCAGCTTATTTCACGAGCGCGGCTGCCATTCGGATATCTCGAGAACATGAATTTAAAAGAAATAAAAATATAATGATATACTTTTAATGCATTCGTATGATACCTTATTAAAAATTTGGAAATTATAATTTATCTAAATTATGAGGTGTATAAAGTCAAAAATTAAAGAGCTATTTCAGAAAAAAAAAATTATATTGCAATTTTTTATTATTTCTTTATATAGTTGCCTTCAATTTTTATGGACTTTGTCTATAATTTTATGTTTGCTCCAAAATACTAAAACATAAGTAATATTTAATGCCTTTAAATTTCTGATATGATTCTTTGTAATTATAATTTCGATTGTTTAGACATTGACATTAGTCTTCAAAATCTTACTGGATTCTTGTCATTCCTTTTTAAAAAAGTTAATTTGTAAATTTTACTACGCTACTATCTTATTATATACACTGCTACAGTATTCTGTGAGTAATTTTACTCTCAAATGCAAAAACTGGATAACAAGATGCATCTCTTCCTAAATCCAATCAGATAAAATGTAAGGCATACGTTTTTAAATATTAAATCAAATACAGCAACACACATAATAACGTTACTATTACAATAAATATATAAATAAATCTTGAAATTATGCTTAATCAGTGTTATTCGAGTAGGAAAAAACAAGACAAATTTCTTTATTTTTTAATCTTTTTTTTTATTTATAATTGAAACTCTTGTTTCATTCAAATTTTCATTTTTGATTTTCATTGCGATAAATGCAAATTTTCCTTTGGATATGAATATTTAGAAATCACGCTACAATATATAAATTAGTCGAATACGACAAATTTTCACAATGGAAGATTTGTAGAAAGCGAATTTATCGCAAGCAGTCTACGAAAAGTTTGCAATGGACTTCGGTAATTTCATTCCCGGGCAGAGCGAGTAAATTCGAGAAAAAAATACGAGAGATTCTCACTCTTCCGTCGAATGTACTTTACTGGGTTTTTCGCTGCCGTTCGCTGCGGGTCACGAGAGAAAAGATTGTTACCTACCATTTTTCTTCTGATCTTTTTAACGTGGCTGGGACTTTCTCACGAAAAAGGATGGATAAAAGAGAGAGAAAGACAGCCAGGCATCATTGCTCATTCGTTTACGATCATTGAAAATCATACGCGTGCACACATTCGTAGTAGAAGAGTGAATGCGCAAACGAGAGGCATTGTAGGGATATTGCACGCGGATAAATTTGCATAAGGCGAGCTTAAAACGATGGCATAAGGACGAAGGAAGGAAGGAAATGCCGATCGATCTTTCGCAACCGACGTTATTTTTCGCGGGCAGTTCTGAATATTCATAAAACAATGATTTGTGGTTTATTGCCGACGCCGACGCCGACGCCGCCGTCGTGCCATACCGCTGGTCACGTTTCTCTGTCCGATTCATTTTCTCTTTCGGCCAGTTTTTATGCGCGCTCTCCCTCCGTGGTATTCGTTAACGATCGATCCAGTTCTCGCATCGCGTGAATTATCCTCTGTTGACGTAGAATATATTTGGACCACTATATAGACCAGTGTTGTGCGACAATGTGACTATCTAATTTTCATTTATTTAAAACAAAAAAAAATTTTTCTTAATATATTCTAAAATTACAATAAAATAGAGATTTAGACAAAAGTATGCAGAGAATATTCTTTATATAATCTCTTTTCTTTAGCATATTTTAAATTTTGCATGTTTAAACAAGATCTATTTCTACTTTTCTTTATAAATTAAATAGAAATAAAAATTTTTATTTTGATTATTTATGCAATAAATATGGATTATATAGATTTTATTTAATTAATTTTGATATAAAAAAATATTTTAATCAAAATATATATTTTTTGCAGCCATAAATAAAATTAATTTATAATTCTTTTTATTAAATTAAATAGATAAAAACATATATTTTACTTTTAGTAAGTTGAGAGGCATTTTTGCAATCAATTAAAACTCATAACTTCAATAATTTGCAATTAAAACCTTGCCAAAAAACTGCTTTTTACTTACGTGAGTAATTTTATCATATAAATTCACATGTGACATGGCAGATTCGTGCCCAACAATGTACATTGCGAGCATGAAGGCAGTCCAAAGACTGTTATTTCCACCGTGTTGCTCTGCATGTCATCTCATAGCGCACTTGACACGCTTGGTTTTATTTAGCGACCAAGCGAAAAGATGTCTGATGTCTTGCGCCTGTCTTAGCTGTAGTTTGTAAAGATCTATTTAAGCTCAAGTGCTCAGCGCAAAAAGATGCATAAAAATATAGCAACATCAAATATTTACTTCAATTATTTTGTTGGGCATTTGTATAGTGTACATACGGATAATTCATGCCCAACTTTTAGCGAGAATACACACACGGAATTTATATTTTATATTGGACAAATTTGCATGCATGTACAATGATATATATCTACTTTAAACAGGGCTTTACATAGTTTAATGTCCTTTTGGTAATTTATGACTTACGTGTGTAACTATGACCTACATAATATAATAGCTTTAAATTTAAAGCTGCGTTGTATTTCTAAACTAATGCTAAATTAACAAGCTTATAACATTGGCAACAATAATACTTGTAAAGTTTTTATAAAATAAATACATATTTTGAAAAATTATGGAAAATGAAATATATTAAAGAAAATAAGATTACATAAATAACTGTGCTGTAATATTTGTATTTTTTTTTTCTTCTAAATTGCTATAGCGCAAATAAAATAAATTGCATAACGCAAATTTTTATATTTATATATAATCATTTCTGTAAAAGATATCGGCAACTTAAATAAGAGATATAATTTTAAACATATAATTAATCAAAACAATGGTTCTTAAATTATTATCTGTCTATTTTAACTTGTGAAAAATGATTGTATGCCTATTGCCATCGTAACGTATTATAAGATTGAACATTTTCCACCTCTCAAGGGGATTTAATTTTCAGCTATCCATAGAACTCGACCGTAAAACTTTCGTTACTCCATTCCATGATTTCTCTGAATAAGTTTCCAACGGTTCATATCCTTTCGCTCGATTGTCGTCGAGGTTCCTTTCGTTTTATTTTCTCGAGAGTTCTTATCCATGGTTGGCTCGTTTACCTATTCAAGATAATATTTTGCATCGATGTAGTTCCAGATTATTTTTAATTTTTCTTTTATAAAATCTCACGTATATTTTTAATAAATTTTCTATATTTTTTAACCTATTATAAAAAAATATATGATACAATAATTCTGGAGCTTGTTATTCGCTTGTCAATCAGAAAGCAGTTTTGCAGCAATTATTTTTCGATCACTCTAGTGAGTATAATTAAGCAAATTGATATAAAATATAAATAAATATAAATGCAATAAATAAATTAATATTATTTATATAACTTAATGAAATTAATTTAATATTTATTTATATACATATAATCTTTTAGTGTATAGACATATAATTTCATCGGATAAACACATTAATTAAATGCTATTAAATGCTTGTAATCACAAAAGCTTCATATGTATAATAGAGCTGCGTGCAACAATTATAATTGCAATTTCTGTGATACAATGAGAGATTTTTCTGGATAACATATAAATGCGTTTAGATTGATGCCAATGATGCATTGAGCAAACTGTATTCATAGGCAACGTATAGATAGATAAAGCTCGGCCGCAAATTTGCTGATTACAAGCGATTGTTACCCTTTAGCTCACGATAACTTTGCGTTTACCCGTACGAGCTGTAAATGCCGAAGAACTAATCCTGCATACCGCTATCATAAACATACCGCAAAGGTAGCCGCAACGTAATGCTGTTGGTAATTACGCTCCGTATATATGTACGTGCAGATTACTTCATTACTTACTTAGTATCACAGACTGCTCATTGCTAGAATTTCCGAGATTAAATTAGAAGCAATAATTTGTGAATAATCATTATTTGATGTTTATATCTTTAACGAGAAAGTTATTAAAATTTTTAGATATTTATTAACTTAATCTTTTTTATAATATCTTAATTCAATTTTCTTATTAATGTCAAAATCTTTATATATTAAAACAGTTTCGTTTTCTCTCTCTTTTATTGCATATTAAAATAGTTTTATTAAACAACATGATTTTTAATAAACACATGATTTTCAATTATTACTCTATTCGATTTATTACTTTCTAATAAAATTTAAGCTATACTTAGCTATATAAAAAAATAATTTCTCGTTTTATTCGTGCATATCTGTGTTATATTGAAACAAATAAGTATTTTTTTTCCAATTTCTAAAAGACTTTGGGTTTTCTCTTATAATTTGCATTATCAAAATTAACTACGAATTAAATATGTTTTATAATTATAATTATAATTAAAAAATATTTGGAATTTTTTATTCCAGTTTATATATACATATATAATAAAGGCAATTCCATTTTGCTGACTTAAAAATATGCTGAAAACTTCAACTTTTTGATTTGGTTATTCGATATGGCGTTTTCTTCCGGATACCAAGCATCTCGACAATGCTCAGCGAAGCGCATAAAGATGAGAGCGTAAGGAGGTCGGCTGAAAGGCCCAAGGACCTTCGGGAGGAGTACTCGAAATCGAGTCTCTGCCGCTGTCACTGTACTGGAAAATACCGGGGTCAAGATACTATCTTATGCAGCGACGGATGTACCAACGAAATGCGAAATGATCGTCGACGAGCGAAAGATCAGCTCTTATTTGTTATTCACTACCCGGACAAATCCACAACAAACGTATACGAATTCGCTACGCTACGCTTATTCGCGGAGACGGGAAACGTCCGCTCTGGGTTAAGGAAAATGTAGTCACGAGCGGCAAAGTACTCGAGAACGTGTTGAGGGTAGCTGCATGATGTTCCCGAGAGCGATTTTGTTCCGGTACAGAAGTTGGATTTGTCTGTAGATTTCTGCACAGATTAAAGAGTTGCTTTATGCACCGTGTATTTTAACGAAAGTATTAAAAAATTTGTTAATCAGAACGGGATTATGTCGTGGCGTTTGCATAACGTCTACAGCTCTATTGCTCTCTCTTTGAGACAATTGAATTTTTTGCGAATATAAATGAAACTTGATGTCAAAATAAAACCTGTTAAATTTTCTAATGGAAAATATTTATATTTCTTCATATGAATCATATTTTACTATATACAGTAAAATATTGTATATTTGAAGAAATAAGATAATAATAAACTTGTTACTGATTACAACACGGAACTTTTAAATAAAAAATAAAAATGTAAAGATATTAAACAAAAATAAAAATATTAATGTAGTGGCATAATATAATTTTTTGGAAATATAAATTAAAAATTTTCTCTACACATTTAAATTAATTGATATTCAAAATCAATTGGTTTTACTACATATCTTTTTGCTTATCACAAATTTTTGATTTTAGATAAAGAAAACATAATTAAAATTTCTCGCCACATTAATGCTCGATAATAAAGCTTATTCTTAATAAAAATCGAATTAAAAAAAACAAATAGTTTCTTATATTTTTATATCCTAATTTTTGAGTTCATATTGTTATTCCGTACATAAGTTATAATATTTATACTTTATATTGTTTACATTTTTATTTTTTATTACTAAAAATGAATTACAAATCATTTACAAATAAATGAATAATATTAAATTTCAAAGACCGCCTCTATTGCATTATATTTTAATTATTAGCAAAACGTGCGTTATTGATATTATCAACAGATACCATCAAAGTTCTGTGAGATTAATATTTGAATTAAATATTTGATGAGATGTGCGTAGACTGACAAGATTTAATTACATAGAATGCAGTGCATGTGGAATATTTGCGAGACAGATTCATCATTAGCAAATTCACGCGTAAAAACATCGCACAAAGCAATAAAATGTTTATAAATCGTAAGATTGATCTCTGAGCAATGTTGACGGAAAAAATAATTTCTTAGTGTAATGTGTTAATGGATATTTCGCACACTTTTTAAAATATACTTTTTTAAATATGATCTAATTATTAATTTAATATATTTTAATATACTGCAATCTAAGTGCAAAATGTAAAAAAGTGCTAAATTAATATTTTATGTGTTTTAAAATGTTAATAAATAGCCTCATTCTTCTCATCAATAGCAAACATGTTAATCAAGCTAAAATATTCCAATTTTATAAACTGTAACGAACGTTTAAGCAAATTTTTGAACAAACATGCTATTGAAAACGCATTGTGTAAACTGCAGTTTAAAAATATTTTGTATAATTTGCAATAATTGAGATTATCAGAAAATTTTCAGAAAAATTTTAAAATTATTATATTTAATATTGTTATATTTGAATATGTTTAAAATTGCAAATATGAATAAAGTAACACATTATTCTCTTTTTTTCTTCTTTTCTCTTTTTAAAATTAATATAACTTTTAAATATAATTTAATATACTGAAATATATATAGAAATTTAATAAATGTTGTGCATTATATATCTATTGATCAATGACATAAAGATAAGAAGTATGAGTAGAAGTGCAAATTGGTTATCTTCTCTTGTTATAATTTCGCTACTTTTATTGGAAACAGATTGGAAAAGGAGATAAGTACCATTAAAAAAATGAAAAACAGTTCTCTATAGTCGGAGTTATTATTAGATCGATCGTTACTTTGATATATTAAACATTAGATAGTTTGATTAAATGGCTTGTAAAAAAGTGCGAATAGAAAAGTAAGCGAAAAGAAGAAAAATTCGCACATTTATCAATCGACAGGAAAAAAGCTATTCGTATTAAATCATTAAAACGAATTAAGGACATTTTGATGTATGTGCGCGCATATAAGCTCTCCCGTTTTATTACATCTTGCAAAATACATTTTCTCGATGCAAATGATTATATCAGGTGACAATGACGTTAACATTTTATCCTGATTTTTTAAAAATAATAATTGATCACGCTTTATAAAATCTCGTATACAATAACTATAATATTATTATATGTATATTACTTATTCTTTATAAGTATACTTATAAATAAAATAATTATTATTTCTTTATGTAGTCATTTAAATGTAATAATTGATTATTAATTTTCATTAAATCTCTATAAAGCCTTAGGCTTTGGAAAATATCTTAATAATGATCTCTTAATGATTTTAACTTTATTATATTTGCACAATTAATTAATCTTTTATTTTAGTTATTTCCATACATAAACCAACATATATTACAACACACAGCCGTTGCAATAATAATTATCGTATTTATAACCGTATATATACATACACGTACATACCTGAAATGTCACATGGGAAATCTCTGGGCGCTAAAATTGGTATCCCATTATTAGTAGTTATTATTTTATTTACTTGTACAAAAGCACTAATTTAAGCCTTTTATCTGTCAATATCAAACGATGCAATTTTTTAAATCTTTTGCATTTATTGATATACATTTTATTCTGTATTTTGCTCTTATTGTTTTATCTCTAAATATTACAGAATCAATTCGATTTTATGTGCTTTATATTATAAAGTTCAGTTTTTTCTTATCAAAAAATATACATTGTAAAAACAATGTATATTTTAAAAACAATATAACATTTTTATCATGTTTTAGAGGAGAAACTAGAGAAGATATTGTTGAAAAGGTCAAAGGCCCGACGCGGTTGTCTATAGCTCTGTAAACTAATGCCGATGGGGCGCAATGCAATTAGATGCTGAGTGCAAGACGACACCTATAGCTGATGCTACGCTGCAATTATTAAAAGGGGAGAGTAAAGTTAGATGTCAGTTTCACCCAAGCATCGGCCAACATCGTCAGCTTAAATTTGCTTCGGTTCTTTGTAACAACCCCCTTTGAATAGTAATTATCATCGTCTATCGTTTTCTCATATATAACTCACTAATTAGATATCCATTTTACATAGAAAAATAATGGACACAGCCAGTCAGTCAGATTTTCATAATACGTAATATAACATAAAAAATATTTTATTTTTCCTTATTTAAAAAATAAAATAAATATGTCTTTATAGTGCAATCGTTATGTTACTCTTATCTCAAGAAATGATGATATTTAATAATTATATGTAAAGTTCTTTCTCTCTCTCATAAATATCTTATATAGATATTTAATAAATACATATTAATTGGAAAAATATTTTTATTTTTTATAACGTTTTTATAAACACGTACACGTGTGTATTATAATTAATGTGTAACAAAATTTAAAAAAATTTTGTATAATAAAAATATTATTTTCTGCCTACAAAAACACAGACAGTAATAATAATTTTAATATAAGTAATAATAATTGATGTATTAAATAATTGAAATATTAAATTAATATTAATATTGATTTATTATCTACATTTTACTTTTTTTGATATTTTAATTAATTATACAGCATTCTCGTAAGTTGAATTGTGCGCTTGTACATGCGCAGGAATACTTACAGCTTACAGAAACTTTAATTTGACATTGCACCAGACGCGTTTCTATCCATCTATCCTGGATAGCGAGACAGCTAAAAACGATTATAAGTTTGCGTGGAACTGGTTTCAATAGGAGTCGCGCGCAATTGCAAAACGCAGAATAAATACTTTGTCAGGCGGGTTGGGGTTAAAAAGGGGCAGCTCTCAGCCTTCTGCTACCAACAGATAATAACTTTGAATCCCCAATGACCCCTTCCTCGCCTCAAGATGCCCGGCTGCCCTCCGTCGAAGTTCAAACTTCTGAAGAACTTCGTCTACCGAGCTTCAGTCAACTAGCTAGATAGGTAGGTATATCCGGGACTTGGGAAAGGTGCAAGTTAGAATGAAAGAACAGATCCTTAGTCCTCTTTAGAAATTCAAGAAATTCAATCCTGAATTTCTTATTGTCAACCTTTTCGAATTCTTGTACATTCCCAATCATTTGTAAACATTCGCTTTGATTTATACAAGGCACAATATTAATAACATAATGTTGTAACATAATACAGTAATACACATACACTTATATAGCGTGTCCTAGTAATAGAATATTAATATTTAATATAAAGATGGAATATTTTATTTGGTAAAAAAATTTAAAATAATTTAATAAAGAAAATGTTTTATTTTTTTACATATATTTTTATATGTTTTGATTATTTTGCTAATATATATATATATATATATATATATATATATATATATATCTTGCTTATATTTATTGTAATATTAAAAAATAATTTAAAAAAAAATAATTTGTAAAAAAATCACAAAAGAAAATGTTATATTATAAATTTATAGCTAAAATTATGCGTCTAAAGATATATTATAAAAATATTCTTAATGTTGTTTGTTAAATATTAATTTATTACTGAATCATTTATGTAAATTGTCGTTCTATATGAAGTAATTCCGGCTTACGAACTAACTTGTGGCATCTGATACACAGTTTGTTAAGAGAGATTTCGCCATCTAAAGATTTCGAAGTAGGAAATCCTCTTAGTCACATGTCAAATCCTTATCTCTGCGGCTTATCGCCCCTGTAGCTTTTAGATTCGAGGCATAACTTGAAGTGCAGAAAATCGTATATACCGATTTGTCTCCGAACATGAATGTAATATTATATACAATGTTATTTTGATACTTAGAAAGCATCGCGCGATTTATTTAATAAGACGTTTCGGTGAACAATCGCAATTCTTGCTTTTATATGTACGTGTTACAAAATTGGAGTGGTTGCAATGGCGGCCATTAAAACTTAAGAAACTGTTGGAAGAACGCTGGATATAACTCCAGCGGTTATAGACAATATTTTTTCGAAACTCGATCGACATGACGTATCGTGCCAAAGGAATCGTGTCATTGTAGTAAGTCAACTTAAACGATAGGATCAAGGATAGAAGGATACAAGGAATCTCATAAACATTCTGGATTCTTACGCCGTTTTATGTCGATAAAATTTATTAAAAGAATTTATGTAATACGAATGATGGAATGTCGTTTTGACTTGGACTTATCAATATCATTCTGAAGAAGAAAATATTTCCTTTTTTAAAATTTTTGTATTATATAATCAGCAAAATAGCGACGTGGTTTTAATCACGTATAATTAAAAAAAAATATACAAAATTATATATTGTTACAGCATTATATTACAACATGTATTTCCAAACTTGTTCTTTCCACGTCCACAATGGTATGTGACAACACAGTTCTGCAAATATTAAATATGCATGGTATGTTCAATTTCAGCAATGCACTGTGAAATTATATTTTATGCTAATAATATTAAATTTCAATTAAATACGAGTTAAACAAGTGCGAGCAGACCAGAAAACTTACTCTCATTGCGATCGCATTGCAACATATTGTCGACAACAATAAAACAGGTTTAATGCGATTATAACGTATAATAGACTGATTAAAAGCGCGAGCCGAGCTATGATATTTACAGTCCGGCCTCTGAATTTTCATGCGGACGAAATTTGTGCGCAATTAAAAGGCGTTTAACAGAATGTGACGCGTAGGAACGCGGCGCTAACGATCGTCGGCGACGTGAGGCATCAGGCGACGGTGTGAATTTTAACGAAACGCAACAACAAGCGTCGAAACGCGTCATCACGAACGCCGAATAACGCGAACACGATCAAATGAAATAAAAGGCGCATCGCGAATCCTTTTGACGAGGGTTTGATTTATGGGCCTCTTATCGAAAAACGTTGTAACTTCTGAGAGAATTCGCGGATCGGAAAGCCGTGTTTTCGCGGCCGTAGAAAATGGTTACTCTTCTCACCCTTCAATACGGGAAGGGTCGACGGGGGAGGAAGGTAGAGAGACAGAGGGGGGCGAGCGAGCGATGCTGACTTTATTCAAGCGACCCAACTTTTTGCACTTTTGGCGGGGCGCCAATTTCGCGAGAGAAATTAACGCCAGATTTACGAGGTGTTACAAGGATAGGATTTACGTATTTGTTAACCCGCCACCGTCCTTGTCGCTATTACGCCCCTTCGGCGCGATATTTCACTCGGCTGCGATCGGTAACATTTTCGCCGCGCTTCCTTCTCGTAGATAGAGCGTATGAAATATCGGTTTTAGAGTCCGCCGCAATTACCGCGGGAGCGTAATTATCTCGAGGTACATTATCCGTGGCATGGGAGACTTGTGCCCTAAGTACACATTTAAGCAAGCGTCGCTAGTCGTAATTAGTAGAATTGCCACGGTTATTACTCGCCGTGAAATAGAAGGGGCATAATCGTTGAATCGAGAAGTACGATCGAGCCTAACTAATTTCATTGCTCATTATGTAGAAATACGCTTTGTAATATGTATTCATTAATTGCTTTTGCTATTTTAGCCCACGATGTGAGATCAGGAAGATTATGTAAATGATTGCTTCTTAAACACTCGATTCCGTCGACTGATTTCTGTTTGTCTCGGATCTCTATTTGTCCGCGTTAACGTACTATCGGCACAAAGCTAAATTTCATGCTGTACGTTAGGTATTGATCCAAGAGTCCTTCGTAATGAAATAGCCGCAATACCGCAGCAAACACAAACACAAACGTCAGATTTGTGTTGTTAGAATATGATTTAGCGTCGCGGGATGCCCGATAGAAACTGAAACATGACTTCCTCTGTTTCAAAAGTTAAAGATAGATCCAACATTGATTCCTTCTTTCCTTGTGAGAAATGAGAAATAATCATTGAATTTTTATCGCAGCGTGTTATTTATGTTTCCTTATTCTTCCAACGTATAACTTGATTCGAAAGATATCGGAATGTTTTATTCAAAGCGTTACCTCGCAGGAAGATGAAGTTTCTGTAATACATCATCGTCTATGTGAGAGTAGGGATAATGTTGGAACAGAATATTCAGAACTCAACCATGTATTTTCAGGATCATTTGGAATTGAAAAATTCAAATAAACTCAATTACGCGTCTTGATAGATACATAAGGTAGATAAAAAAGATAACTAGATACTTGGACTCTAAAATCTTTTTGATAAAAAAAAATGCATTAAAATTATGAGTTCAAAATTATTTCAATAAAAAATATTATTTTTGTAATTTTTATAATTTAAAAATCTTTAATATTCAAATATTTTGTTTAATTATATAATTATAATATATATATACATACACACACAATAATCCGATGTTTTGCTAAATAAATCAAAGCAACGATTGCGATAAAATCGTCAATGTAAGATTAAGTTGTAAATATCTATGGAACATTTGCACAGAACGGCACTCCCGGCATTCTTCGAGATTTGTAGTCCGACATTCATGCAGTCAGTAGGAAACGGTCGTCGCGGTATACCGGAAGTATATCCGTGTTTGCACGTCCGCCGACCGCACGGCAATCCGCCCGTTGATTACACAGTTTTGCGCTCGGTGCATCATGCCTCCGATGGAAATCTCACTAATGCATTATGAAAATTATGCAAATACACTTGGTACAGAATAGCTACACGGTTAAGCGGATAATTTTTCTGGTAAAGCAATAACTGCAATATCTTCGAACTGGCGTAGATTCCGTGTTTTTTTTTTTCTTTTATAGATGTTTTATAAATTATTTTCAATCTTTAATGGCTTAATTTTTCCGCACTATCTAATTACAAAAATCATATTAATCTTCATTTTTACAATTAAAATTATTTTTGAAGATTGATAGTTTTAATAATATCCTTAATTTTTAAATGATTAGAAACTTTTCTAATGTTTTTGATACTGTGATGTAAAAGAGCATTTTTAAAGTCGGAATTCAGCATAAAAAATTATGAAAAATAATCTTTTTTTATTTTGAGAAAAGATTATTTCTTATTAAACTATAATATTGTAAGATGATTAAAGAGAAAGAGAGTTTTTAACTTGTTTTCTCTTCTGTCGCTTCAAATTCTAATCCAAGATTTATTATATAGTTCTCCTTAAGCATCTCTCTCGATGCTATAATAGCAGATTAGATTATCTCATACCTTAAACGATCGGTCTCCATGGCATTCTATTATAAATCGATTTCCCGGACATACTCAAGCGGCCATCATTCACGGTTGGAAATTGATTCGCCACAGCTCCGTTGATCGCGAAGACACTGTGTACCCGGTGCGTTGACAGGATGTATTCTGTCCTCATGTCCGATATGGAGCTGATGCGTCACGTACGTGTACAGATACTAGCAAATTGGACTTACTTCCGCTCGCCGTATATATTCTACCTATTCAGGAATTCATTACGGACTATTCTGCGTTCGCGTAAGATTTGCCGGATACAGAAGCCGTCTCGGAGTGCTACCGAGTATATCGGGCATTTCGAACTCATTGAAAACGAGGTGAATTTGCTCTCCAATGGTGAAAGGCGAATAGGAACGGATAACAGGGAGATAAAGATTTGGATGGACTATTGATAGAAAGATCATAGAGATCACTTTACACTTTTCATTTTTTTGCGTGTGCAAAAATTTTTTTGTTATTTAAATTGTAAATTAAACGTTTTTTTTACCATTTTTTGATACAGGAATGAGATAAATCATCGACAAATTACAAAGAAAATATTATTAAAAATTAAAAATTTGCTAACATCATAACAGTAAATAACAATAAATGAGGATATTTTTAAAAAGCTCCATAGCCAAAATAACATCTTTTTGTACATTTAAAACTGGTTATCTCAAAACTTATGGAATGCACTACAATAATTTTGATCTTATTTGAAAGATAATTTAATTCTTTACAACTTTTGTGATACTTTTTGTTAAAAAACACATACTTTCCCTGATATTTATAAAAACGTATAAAATAACTGTAATTTCAGAAGTTTTTGAGCGCTCACTTTTTAAGGAAGCCTTTTGCGGCCTGTATTTATAAACACAAATAATGTTTAGAAACTTTTTGTTCAGAATTAAATTTCTTATAAAATCTCAAAGTCTGATCGGAATATTCTAATACCCATCCTATAGATATAAAAATGTTAATACTTTAATAAATACACACTGAAGGAAAATTGAATTTTCGCGTAAAATAATTAAAGAAGGCAGAGTGCAATAGTCTCTAGTAAATGATTATTCGAATTCCACGTAAATTGCGGATTAAGCCGACGTCCAAATTCTCATCTGATGTTCGGCTGATATCTGCGAGCTATATTTGCGCGATTGTAGAATCGGGCTTAATGAATTCCTGAATAGAAGGAATGCACGGCTTGCAGGTATATGGAGAGAAGGTACGAGATTCGCGCCTGCTATACAGGGTGCGCTAACAATCATGTACACTTTAGTTATACACTCTGGCGAATGTGGGATCATGCTTTTTTTTATCGAAAACTCGATCGAAGACCGATGTAGGTCATGACGTTGTAATTTTCAATATTATACTTGGTCATTAAAACTTGAATTAAAGTTTCGTTAGAACTTGAATTAAAGTCGATTTAAAATTAAGTAAAGGAGAATATTTTTTAAATAATAATAATTACATTACATCACATTTGCTGAATTCCGATTAGAATTATGTATATTTTAATTTAATATATATCATTAATATACAATAAGTTTTCGTTTTATCGCTTGCTAAACACGGTTCTTTGCTTACTAGCCCCACATATTTTTTTCTCTTTTTGTTCTCTTAAGAACTCTTCTAGCTACGAAGCAACTCTTGTATTACGACATGAGTGCGCAGAAAGTTTGGGTACTTAGCATATGAATCGTTTTCCGGAAACTCATTTGGTCTGAAGCTTTTTTTCTCTAAAGTAATCACAAAGCATACATTCTCCTTTCTTATTATTGTCATTCGACATATTACGGTTTTTACGAAAAATAATAACTCGTATTTACTAGCTGCGTATTATTACTTTTCCCTTTTTATTTAAATTATTGTTTTACGTTTTCATGTTTTATTATATAAGCATTGTATTTTTACCTATACTTGAAAAAATTTCTAGAAATGTGTGTGCTGTTAGAGATTAAAGATATAAATAAACGCAATTATTTTATAAAGAAAATCAATACAGTTTTATAATTCATAACTTTTGTTAACGTCAAACAATTCATAAAACCCGATATTATACAAGCAACATTTATTTTTTTGTCGACGAACTGCAACAGAATTTCTGTGCAAGAGTTGTTTGTATTGACAAAACTATTAAAACTGTAGAACATACATACATACACACCCACTCTTTCTCTCTCTCTCTCTCTCTCTGCGAAATTTATAAAAGTGAAAAGTCTATTTTAGCAAAGCAGTTGACTTAACGTACCGCTTCTTCATGTGGAAATTTTTGCTCATAAAAAACCGTATAGACGCAAACGCGTCACGTCGCGTTGACCGACTGTGATTCGACGATACCCTATATAACAGACATAAAAAGGCGGTAAATCGTCCACGATTCCAGTCAGGGTAAATCTGATGATACGAAAGCGATTCTCTGTTTTTCCGACTTCGCTTGCACGCCATAAAGTCGCCCGTGCGTATGATATCTATAATCATCGTAAGAATACTCTATGTTATCACGTAAGTATTCTTATGTTACGAGTATATTTCTATTTAAAGACATCGGTATAAGAAAGTATAGGAATATTTAAAGTTTATTTATATAACTTTTAATATATATGTAGTTATCCATAGTTTATCGCAAGATAAACAAGAATTTAAGAATTTGTTTAACTGTAATTTTAAAGGAAAATATAAATAGTTTTATCATATAAACTTCTTTTATTATATAAACTTAAACAATAACACAATTAAATGTATTATGATGCAATATAATGCATAATGCAATGCAATAGAATGAAAAGAAAAAGAAATAAAAGATATAAATTATACTATAAAAAATGTGATATATTTTTAATGCGTGGTACATAAATTTCTTAGATTTTGTTTTTTCATTAGTTTTTTTGATACATTTTGATACATTTAATAATATATTTCAGAATTATAACTCCCCATGCAAATTTGCCATAAAAATAATTTAATTGCAAAAATATATAAATCGGGATTTGTATAATTAGAAATCCGTTTTTATAATTAATTTGATCAGTTATCTCATATGTATTACATTATTGGATTACCTAAATAATTGGAAATTTATTTATATAATTGCATTATTACAAATAGTTATAAACGCATATACGTATAAATAATTACAATGTTAATTATTGTGTAATTATTGTAAGTAGATTAAAAAGATTTCCATTAATATAAACTCTGTTCTCACGTGACATGATATATGTGTTTAATATCAAGAGACACAGGATTTGAGTAAATACGCATAATAATGTTTTCTTACAGATTTTGAATAAAGATTTGTATTTGATTGAGTTTTTCAATGCTATAACTCAAACAAGCTATCTCTATAATTTCATATATTTAATAGTAATCAAAAATTTTAAAATTTAAAATTCTAAATTTACGCACCGATATTGCAATATTTATTATTTATCCATTAATTTTTATTATTCTATTGTATTAATAAAGAATTGTATTTAATACATATATTTTTATATTTTTTATTTTTAGAAGACTATTTCTCGACTCGTTTTCACGTAGACGTATTTGATTCTTTTTATATGAAAGCGATCCAGTCGTCATTGTGTATATTGCCCAACGAGTGGAAGTATCTCTGAGCGAGTTTGACATTAGAAGCAGTAACGTCATGACCTTTTTCTTCGATCGTTAAGAGCACCTCTCGTTAAAGTCGATAAAAATTCCGTTTGATTGAGAAGACATTGAGGTCTCCTTCTTTCTCTCTTCACATTCTATTCCTTTGTCTTCGTCTGATGCCATCCGTCATTAAATTCCTTTTCGCTCGACGTCGTCGCGGAGCGAACGGTATATTTAAGTTAGCACCTGCCAAAATGTTTAATCGATCATCTTCAATTAAATTACAGTGGGGATAAAAGTATCATTGGCGTCTTTTCGCGATGCTGTCGTCTTTTTAACTGTGAATGGTCGCGCTTTATATAAACGACATAAGTAAAATAATGTATTTTTTTTTACCTGACAAAATTTTTATACAAAAATATCAATATCTGTATCAAATAAATATAACAAAATAGAAATCTATTTTAAAAATTTAAAATAATATTTTTAAAAATCATCGATTAAATGATATGGTGATATTTGTCGTAAAAACCGTGAAAAGTCAATTACACAAAAGTTTTGAAATTGAGAGATTAAGTCAATTCACGATATGAAGTAGCAAGTATAGAAATACCATGATATAATTAATAGCAAGCGCGTCTGAATGCGGACATGTAAAGATCGAGTCATATTATGCGTAATGTAACGTCACGTCAGTAACCGTCGTCGTGTATTTTGCGGTTGATGCACTCCGCGTATAGTCACAATAATGTGAATTAATCTTAACACGGTAATGCGATTATCTTTTATTGGAGCACCTATCATCGAGATATCGCACGTATATTAATACATGCGAGTGCGTGCTCGCACAGATGATTTCGCTTTATTTTTGTGCGTAGATGCCGAATAATTTAATTAGATTTTCAAGTCGGAATTACGCGGCGCACAAAATACGTCACGCTGTCGCTTCACTAATCTCAACTAATTAGATACGCGACAGGCGGCGGGATTGGTCCTTCGACAACTTTGGCTTGCATAAAACTTTTGCATGCTGGCGAGTTGATTCGATTATTCGTTTACCGTGGCGCGCGTTCCCGGCCGCCTCGACGAATGCGAGTAAACTTTATTTTCGAAACATACGAATAGATGTAAGCCGATTGAGAGAGGTGTGCAAAATATAGCACATATTTGAAAAAGAAATTAAAAGTATTTACAAAAGCTATTTCTTTTATTAAATTTTTAATTGATTGATTAATGTAAAATAATAATTTATTTGTATAGTAATTAAAAACTTATTTAAATTATTTAATTAATATCACAAATAAAAAAGAGAAATAAATATTTTGAATGAATCTTTATATATTTGTCGTTAAAAAAAGTACTATCAATTGAAATAAATTATTTCTTTCATTATGTGTAGGGATATATGGAATAAAATATTAAAATATTAAAATTTTTATGAGTTTGTTACTTACATTATATTTACATTTCTCTCTCAATTTACATTTTTTAGACTAGCTTTTTTGGTTAATGTTAAATAAATGTATATTTTTGTTTTGTTACATTTTTTAGTAATTTTTTTCACATAAAATTTGAAATAATATTTGTAATGCATAAATTAGAAAATTTTAAATATTATTTTAAAAGCAAGAAATTCTGATAATTTGTTTAAAACCTATTATTTAAATTAATATATAATTTCAGTTATCGTGCGCGTACTTTAAATAAATATTTGCTATGCACATATTTGCCGTCTTTTATTTTTACAAAGAAGTAAAATTTTTAAATAATATATTTTATTTAAGTAAAATTATATATTTAAAAGATTATTTTCACAATAGTTTGCATTTAAAATGTGTTTATCGTTGTTGATTAGTGACGAGGACAAATGAGAAAGGTTCCGTAGTATGCGAGTTTCGACAGAGAAAAGCCATTTCTGAAGTTTACGCGTCGTTTGACTTAAACTTAATTTGCAGTCGACATGACTTTGCTTTGTCATATATTCCGATACCTATTTCCGGTTATTAAGAAGTAGGAAAGGTATATTTACATATTTTATTTTCATCGAAATAATCTTACAGAGAAGAAAAATTTTTTGTTTACATTGACAAATTATATAAATAAAAAATCAATATCGTAATTAAATAAGATGATTTTCGAAATCGTACGTTATGTAAAGTGAAAATGCGCAAAGGCATTATTTTTATTTTTGCTATTCACAATAATATTAGAGCAAGCATAACAATGTATCATTCGATCATCGCGCAATGGGAGTCATAACGATTGTCCTACATCGGACTCTCGCGAAGGTCAATGGGTCTGGCACCAACGGACGTTCCATTTCATTAGCGGTTCGTTAATTGTTAATGGATTATAATGCGCCGCTAGCGGGATCGCGTACAACACGTGTACCCAGCAATGCGTGACGACTCAGCGCTCGTTAATCGCGTCACATTGCGTAAACCGAGGGGCATAAAAGCCTCGCCGTGCTTACCGCAGCTATGAATTTGCAATGCAAACGTAAAAATTGCGAACAACGCAAGCATCGTTAGAAGACATCCCAGCTGCGCTTGTTTGCGCTTATCGTGAACGGCATGGAATAATACGTACACACATCAGAAAAGCGGAGGGTAAGTGCGACAATAAATGTGGCCATTGTTTTATTCATCTTTTTGTGATGAAGTAGATAGTAGGAGATTTGTGGTCCAGTAATCAAGTTTCATTTTTTTATAGCTTAGTAAATTGATGCGAATATATATGTCTTTAGAACTTACACTTATATAATACTCTATCAATTTTTGATTATTATGTTTATAATTATTATTACATATATATATATATATATATATATATATATATATATATATAATTATTATACTGGTGTGTTAAGAAAGTTTAAACTTTATGATGATGTTAAACTTCGAGATGTTAAACTAACACATAGATATAGAGATATCGATATTTTCTGAACGATTTTAATGTAATGTAATGTTTCCAGAGAGAGAAAGAGAGAGTTTTCTTCTTTGCTTAAAACAAAAATTATGTACACATGCACACATAGAATTAAAAAAAAAACAAATATTAAAAAACTTCAAAACGATGAAGTGAATTTTACAATAAATCCTTTATTTTCAAATGATTTTGTAAAACCATACAAATGATCTCAAATACATCACGTTACAAATAATTGATATATGTCTGTTAGCGTAATGCGATTATTTTTGAAAGAATTAACATATAATACGCTCTTTTGGAAAATGCTCCGCTCTTTTTCAACTTTAATCGCGTACGGGATTGAACGGTAAATCCGATCGCGGTTTTAACGACAAGCGCGCCCGTTTAAATGACAGGCAAGATTTGCACATGCTGTTCTTCGTTGATAGTAATGCCTGGACTGACAATAAATACAACAAGTTTTGACATGAATATTTCTCTACGTATTGTTTAAAAATTTGTAACATTGCATCGTCTAAAATGCGATTCTTGTAACATGTGAACACTGTACACAATATTTTATATCAAGTAGTTATAAAATAAAAGTAAAATTTGACAAATATATTTATTTCGGTGCTTAAATTTATTTATTAATACGGAATTAAATCGTTATATAAAACTTTTTTTTTGTATATGGCACGGATGCTTCTGCGCGGATAAATTAATTAGCTGCATAAAAACGTGATTTTGTGAAAACTTGCATTGATCGCAGATCGTTATTGCGTTAATCAAAAGTCGAGATTTAATTGTAATTCATATCTCGGGAGAGTTTCTATCGTGATTGCATCTTCTCGTCGTGAACAAAATCCCACGAAAAGAGGTGCATCGAGATAAACCGCGGTGACTCTTCGCAACCTGGCCGACAGATATATTGGATTTCAATTATCTTGTGCGCGCGATAGGCGCATTCAGAGTATGTATGAGAGAACGTTTTGAATAATGTACGCGCGGCGCGAGTGACAGAAAGACGGTGGAGACGTTCTCGGTTTTATTACGACCATTTTTTTGCGCTCGATATCAATATTACCATAACTTTACATTCGTAATTGGTTGGCATCGAGCCAGTCTGGCATAGCCACATTTCCCGCTCACTCCTCCTCCTTTTTCTTTCCTTTTCTCCTTTCGATCCTTCTTTCGGAACTTATTTTTTCTCCAGGATTTGTTTTCTTTTTTTTCCCTTATTTTTTTATATGCTTTCTCTTTCTCTACAGTATCATCATTCTTTTTCACCACACTTTTCCTTCCCCTTTCATAGCCCTACGAGTCCGCACACTGCTCGCTCGTTCTTCGCTCTTTGTTCGTGACCCTGCTTATTGTTCCCCGAACAATTGTCGCGTCCGGTTTTAGGTGTCCAATGACCATCGGCGACCACTAAAATACGTGAGACGGATGTTTAAGTGGCACCTTCGTTGGCCCTGCTCGAGAGTACGCGGATCGTGAAGGATCGAAAGGAACAGTATCCTATGGACTGGGATGATCCTTAAAAGGCTCTCGCGTCTCCGAGAAGAATAACGATCTTCTTCTTGTAGTACCATGTGAGACAGGAAGTGCCTCGATGAAGTATTTCCACTCGATACGATAAGTACTTTCTAATTTTTCAACTCTAATGGATATCTTCATCGATAAAAAAAGTCAACAATTGTGATAATCTTATATACATGGAAGTAGCTCCTTGATAACTTTTTATTTAATAATAATATATATAAGATTTGAAAAAAATGACATGCGCCTCATCATTTTAAGATATAAAAAAGAATCACTTGTCGAAAAAACAATGTTAAATTATGTGCTACGTCATTTTATGATTTTTTTTACTTGTCATTTGCTAAAATAATTTGTTTTTAATAAATTCCAATTATATTCTATGTTGAACAGTTTGTCATTTATTATTATTTTTATTATTACAAAAGAATCCAATGAAAATAATTTGGTTTTTCTTTTTGAGAATTTTGTACATATTAGCTAGAAATACAATAAAATAAGAACGATATATAATAAATAACACATAATATAATAATGTATTTACAATACACTCATTTACAAAAATTTTCAAATTTGCTGAAATAAATTAAAAAACAAATTACCATTCATTTATAATAAACTCATTAAATTTTTTTATTAGCTTTGGCAAAATATTCTTATTTTAATTTTCTAATATATATATATATATATATATATATATATATATATATATATGATAATCGAAAATTCACGTTTTCGATCGCAAATACCTTTACGATAACTCTCCCTGGACCGTCTTAATGTATAAGTACCGCCCTTCTGGAAAGGCTTACTCTCTGCGAACCCATACAAATTTCCGTATCTTAATTACATATTACATATTCTACATTTAATATTTGATAACTGTTAAATAATGTATAATTGAAATTAAATAAATAAAATTAATATAATCTAACACATTTTATATCTTAATATTAGCGTAAATAGAACTCCTATACGCAGCTCATAAATCTCTCACACATAAAAATTTATCAAATAACGGTGAATTGATTATCGAGAGACACTGCTTTAATATCGCGCTGGTATTACGGATATAACGTGTAAATATTTATACAACCATAAACCGCGCGCAATTTACTACGCCAGCCGCAGGCAAAGGAACGCCGACTGTTACTGTGAAATGCAAAAGACTGCATGAAATTATCACAGACGATCGTAATTAGCTGCTATTTGCACGCTGCTGTTTTGAAGAGAGTAATAGAGGAGAGAGGGGAAGGAATTGACACAAATTTACTCTCAGCAGACTTGAACGGATCACTGCATCATACACACCGAGGGCAAGTAAACACGAAATCCAAATATAGATTTCGCAAACGGTAACTTCCGCCAGCCACTGGCGGTTAATTTATTGACCCTCACTTTAAATCGATGAGTAAAGAATATCTCTGCAAAAAGTAGCATTAAGGCTTTATAAATAAGGAGACATTTTTTGAACACGACACTATCGTGAGATTTTGTAAAGAAAACGCTTTAAAATTGCTTTTTAGATTGCGTTATTTAAATAGCTTGTAACGTCAAAAATATTTTTTCTCACACTTCTTTAAATAATATATAATAATTAAAATGTTTTACTTGATAAATGCTATTTGTACGTAAGAATATATTACATCACACATACAATAATTATATAATAATAGAGTATATAATTTTTTTTTGTGCAAAATATCTTGTGTAAGCTTTCTTTTATTGCTACGTTCAAAATGCATAAAAATAATTTTACATCTCCAAAAGCAGAAAAATTTGATTGAAAATTTTTATATATTCCATATTATCGATCTCTATACATCTTGGTCCGTTTATAATTTTTTCGCCTGCTTCTTATACGCCACTCCGAGAAAGTAAACCGCGTAAAAATCGGCGAGTGTGATTATACGGTTCCATAGTTGAGTTTGGTATCTATCCTTCTCTTTCCTCTTATCCTTGTCTTTCAATCTCGTTCTTCTCTACGCAACTCAACCATTTCGATGGAGAAAGATGATCATTCTAACTCTCTTCAACCCTCTTATGGATCTGCATGTTCAATGATACCAAACTAACAATTTGTCAATGCCGCACGCAACGTTTGTCGCCGTCGTTTACACAATCCTATACATATATGCACGTAATACGTGAGCGCACATGCGACATACCACACACATTCCACATATGTAGGCATATATTTATATGTTACGAGGAGTACAAGTATTGTCACACCCTTCCTGCGCTTGGATCTGAAAATAATGAATCTTACGACAATGACAACTTTAATCAAGTGACGATTCATGTGTAGAGGATTTGATGGTCTTTATGCTATGACATATAATAAATATCACTTTACATGTCGACGCGGAAATTAATAACAGATCTTAATATCTCAAAGAGATCGATAATATGAATGAAGAGAAAATAGAGCAAAATATTATATGAAATATGATATATCGGTATATGAAGAGAGGTAGAATAAAATATTTTGAATTTTATTTATCATTGCAACAGAGACACAGAGACAAAAAGAGAGAGAGAGAGAGAGAGAGAGAGAGAGAGAGAGAGGGGGAAATAAAGTGAAATAAAATTTCATTATATTATTCAATCATAATTATAGATTCCATGTGTCCATAATATATTTTATTTGTTAAAAATATTAATAATTATTTATTTTGCTCTTTCTCTTTTTCAAGATTAAGATAAATATAATTTAGTAAAAAGTTTTTTTAAGTTACATTATATTGATTACTTATTCACATGTCAATTTAAAAGAATATATTATTACATATATGCACATATATATAAATGCTAGTTTAACGTAATATAAAAGGTAAATTAATTTTATAATTAAATAAAAAATAAGTTTAAGGTATATAAAAGTGTTATATACATTTTATATACAAAAATCAAAAATTACTTCTTATTGACATATTAATCATCTTTATGATCTATCATAGTTTGATTTTATCATAAATATTTAGAAGAAATATATTTAAAAAATTGCATAGAGAAACACAATATCTTTTATTAGTATGTAACTTTCAAGCTCATTCTCATTTACTCCCATTATCCAGAACTTATCCTCTCGATCTACGACCTACTGCCCTATGCAGTTTGTTTCTTTGTATTATCCTTCTTTTCTGTGTCACTATTCAGAATATATCAAAGAAGCATAATGAATAGAAAAATGCAAAAACACAAGCAGTTATCTTTTGTTGACAAGCGGTTTGGTAACGAACAGTCTAATATTGCTAAAGATGACAACTGCATGTCAAAAGGAATATGAAAGGAAAAAAGCAGTTAAGTTTGCATTTGCGTGTGTGGATTATTATTTATTTTATCCCCTAATAAAATTAGATGATATCTTAAAAAATTATATTAGAATATTATTTAAATAACAATATTTAAATAATATTCTATATATATATATATATAAGTTTATCTAATCTAACGATTAAAAGGTTTTTGCTAAGTTTATTACATTGCCACAAAATTTGTTTACGGATAACATAAGCCATCAAGCCTGAGGCTTATACGGGCGATGGGTTCGTTAGTTTGCGCCAATTCAAATATCTTCTACCGTAGCACTCACTAAACGTAGTCTGTGCATAGCCTGGGGCTCTTTCTTTTTCTCTCCCTCTCTCTCTCGCTTTCTCTCATTCGCCAATCACTATACGGTATACTATCTTTTATTTCCTTTGTTTTTTTATATGTGTGAGTTTCGATATTGTTTTTGTATAAGTATATTACCGTATCTATCTAATTGTTGTTTTATGACTTCGTTTTCAATCAGTATCATTATTCTTTATTATTCCTTCAAAAGAATTGTGAACATTATATTTAAATAAAATTAACAAATTATTAAAAGATATGTAAAAAAGCAACGACTTTTGTTAGATTTTTGTAGAGATTAATTTTGTCTTTCATAATAAATGTGAAATATAAAGTAAATTTTATAGAAAGATACATATATTATAATACGCAGATACATATTATTAAAATATACATAAACAAAACATTATGCTATTATAAAAAATCATTTTTTGCTCTTACATTCGATAAGATTTCATGGCAAGAAATTTTAAAAAATTGTGTATTTCAAAGAGAAAATTGCTCATAGTTTATAGTTTTTAATATTTCAGTAGAAAGTATCAACGATTTGTCAGACAGAATATTTTTGCAATCATTACTGCACAGTTAATAGTAAAGGAGTATCATAAACAATAATTACAAGATAATAATTTTTCGGATTATTTTGCATTTTATTTTACCTTTTAATATTAATATTATTTGTTTTATTATTAATATGCAAAACTCTATTTTATTTAGATATAAGTCGTAAAAAATTAATAAAATACTGTAGCTAAAAATGAAAATTATATAATATAATAAAAAGAAATTATGTAAATACATAAAAAATATATTTTTGATAATAATTGCTCTCATATAATTATATAGTTTTGAGTAATATGCGCATTTATGTTTCACACTGATTGGCAAATTAGATCGGAAACAGAAGAATTGAAAGAAAGGTATGCTATATATACTTGAATCTCTTTTAAGCTCGAGTGAGCTTCGTTTCTGCGAAACATATATGCAGGTAGCGTTATGCTGTGTGGCCACTCATCAGTGCATGGTCGATGCGTTATTAGTGTACGTAGGCGTATGTCTCAAGGGATAGAGGCAGGCCGCTCGGATAAGCATATAAGCATGGCCGTTAAGGTAATTAATAGTCGAGTTCACTGAAGTTATTGCTCGGCTTTATATATTGTTGACCGAGCGTAGACATTGTATCATTCTCCAATATATTTATTAACAAAGTTATATATTGTTAAATTAAATATCGCCTTTTTTCTTTTTTCTCTTCCCGTTTCTATCGGCGTATGAGCAGAACTATAATTTATTTATCTTCTTTGCGGTCGTTATTGCGGCTTTGCAAGCGCAGCTCGATGTATTCTTTATGAGTCGGCGATTGTACGCACGTACAATTTTTCTCGCAAAGGGAAATACATTTTATTGATTAATGCGTTCGAGTTGTCATTTCTTTTGTCAACGTTGCTCCTGATTAATTTTAGAGACTCCAAGTGTGAACAAGCAATATATGAATAATTATTCAGTTTGTTCCATTAAAATAAAAAAATGTTTATACATGTGATACTGTTTTAAAATCTATCAATGCTACTCGATACTTGATCATAGTGTTGATTGCTTTGAAATCTGGAAATTGAATATTGTTTTTGAGGTAAAATATTAATATAATGCAAAATGTTTCATTTATTTATATTAAAAATTTAAGATATTTTCTGAAAATGTATTCTCCTATTTATTATTGTAAATATCAATTTTTATCCATCTCAAGATTTGCTCGTCACTAAAATAATACTCATCTATTGCATTCTTTATATATCGTTTACAAAATTATTATCGATTACTTCAAAATATATATTTTATCAAAATAATATTTTTGTTGTTGTAGACAAGTCATTGACAAACATTTTAATTTAATATTTATATTTCTTATTCTTAAAGTAGCGTTATTATGTGTTAAAAAGAAAAATATTGTCAAAATATGTGTAAAACAGTATCACATGTGTAGAAATTCTAACGTAAAAGATATATTGATATTTTTGAAAATCAAAATATGAACTGCACTTCTACATAGCATTGCATTCTCCAAGCAGATACATTCTTACGTATAGTTTTGCATGCAATGTTCATATATTTGCAGACTAATGCGCTAAAACACATTTGTGTCAACGTTTCTATTCTGTAAAATTTTATAAAATTTCACAATGTTTGCTAAAAGTTACCAAAACAAGGAAGTGTTAATAAATTTAATTTTGTTCCTTTTTTTTGTTTCAATTTTATTTTAATTTTATCAAAAATGCATTTTTCACGTGGTATACATATTTAATGAGCGCGAATAATCGATGTGTAAATACCGGTAAATACCGAAAGCAAAATATCGGATGAAACTGGATATTCTAGTGGTGTAAAAAATTTAATTATATAAATATTTAAAGGCCAGTTTTATTTTTAATATAAATAAGTAAATTTTACTCATTGATATAAAAGTTAACATTTCTAGCGAATAAAGAAATTTACCTTGTAATGCTAATCTCAATTAATTGCATGAATGACTTGTTATAAGTTTAATTTTATCTCTATTTATAATAATCGTTTAAATATTTTACTGTGAAAATTATTTATATAATAAGCAAACTCTCTCTTTTTTTTAGCTTATTTTTCTAATTATACGTGTTATAACTTTCTTATTTCGTGTTATTTATTTATATATTATAACTTATTTCTAAATGCTTAAGGTATTACTTGAAAAAAGCATTAAGAAATTTACATTTGTAGTACTAAAGATACAAATTTTCTTGACATACTCATCGTGTGTCAACATACCATTTTATGATAAATTATTTATATAAAGAATATATATATGTGTGTTTGTATAATTATTGAATTTAAATTAAAATTTATGTTACAACTTTGCAGAATTATAATGTATTTATTTAGATTTTTACAGAAATCATATTTATTTAAAAGAATTATTTTATTGTTAAAAGATATTTTCTTTATACATATAAATAATAAATTAAATAACTTGTTTTTCGTAAAAAAAAAATTAATCTTCCGAGCTTTTCAGGGATAAAATGGATCGATTAAAAGGGTTAAGGATATATGCCTCGAGGCGCAGAACGCGCGCTTTATTCGTCGATTAGTACTAAGGAAGACCATACTGTCAGACAATGTACCCTATTTCGAGGACGGCCTTTTCCTAACGATGATGGCGCTGATCATTTCGGGACCTTCCAAGAAAGCAGCGAGATACACCGCTCATTTTCTACCGATGGATCGTTACGTCCTTCTCCTTCTCTTTGTTTTCTCCTTATTGCCAGGCGCTAACTTTCAATGGCAGTTTCCCCGAGTTGAAACGATCGTGCAGCGTCTGTTACTGAGACCGTAGGAGACACGGCGGACTTTGTTGGAGGAGTTTGTACACACGGGCGATGAAAGAACACGGGGAGAGAAAGAGAGGGGAGGTTTAGAAGGGGGAGTGTGAGAAGAGCGGGGTAAGAAGATTATCCGTCAGGAGCAGAGTGATAAACAAGGGATGAAGGCGCAGACGGAGCAGCAAACTCATTGGAATCGTGCGCCGAAGACGTAGGGGACGAAAAACGTCCTTAAACCGCGGGAGCCCACACTATCCCATCGTCGTTACGTGTGGAGGATATCAAAACATTATTTATCACGAACATCTCTGCGCGCGTTTTCTGTTTTTCAAGGTGTTTTGTAAAGTAGGTTAGACGTCAGCTAAATTTCGTCTCCTGATATTTATAACCAGGGAAAGCGAAACTATTTTCGGTGCTCCATATATTAATCGTTCTTCTGCTTTGTTTGTTTTTGACCAATAGCTCGGCTTTTCCAATTTGTATATGTTTGTATCTGTTGGTTGTGTATATGTGTCACATTAATTACAAATACCAGCCTTATGAAACTACTTTGTCATTAATATATTATACGGCATTATTATTTATTATTTTTATTTATTATCTTTATCAATATATTGTTTATTAAATGACAACGAAAAAAATTTTCAATTTGCTTGTTTTTACTTTTTACTAAAATTTTATATCTAAAATATAAAGATTTATTAATATGTAAAAATATTTATTATAATTGTATTGTTATGCGTAATATTTTTTCATTATTATTTAATCTTGATAATAGTTTTAAAAATAATGTTTTTGACATTTTATTTGTACAGTGATACTTCAAGTATTACGATTCTGTTCGCCAGCATTATGTTTTCCTTAACGTATGAAGAAAAGTACGTCAGGAGCGTTCGTCCAAAGCGGTCCACCATCCGTTCTCGCGACACGTTACAGATGACAGATATGGCGTCGGCGATCCTCCAAGATCTCCGTCCTCGAAAAAACGTCTCTTCGGGACAACCCCGAACATCATCATGCTTCTCCGTGGGACGCGAAAGATCACGGTTGTACCAACCATTTCTTTAGCCACCGATTCCTTTTTTCGCATCTTTTCTAGTCGTTACCGGCGAGCGTTTACTTCCGTATAATATCAGAAACTGAGGCATTTCTTACTTGTCTCATTTTCTTTTCCTTTCCTCTTTCCTCCTCCTCTTCTCTCTCTCTCTCTCTCTCTCTCTCTCTCTTTCTCACAATTTTTCTCTCTTCTAAATCCACCGCGCCGCCCGCGCTTTTCTCGTCGCCTCGAACACGCGCGACGCAATTTATCAGCATGACCCGTATCCGCAGGCACGGCTGTGAACGTGGATTTATCGCAATTATACTCTAGACAAAGAGAGAGGAGAGAGGAAGAGAAAGGGAACGTGCTTACTCGCTACTCGGCATCATTTATTCCTCGCAACTTCGTCGTAAAATCCGTGCGACGTCCGTCGCCTAACGACCGGCTTTATATAGCGAAACTGTCAAAGACACTTTTTCGCAGTTTGCTTTGAAATCGAACGCCGCCCGGCACGCCCGCTCGTCGTCGAGAATCGACCTCTGTGAATTTTCGCCTTATACCTCTCGCCGTCCTTTCAATCACCTGATATCGGTCCCCGCCCGTTTTCTCGTTTCGCGCGCGCACTGAATACCGGAGCGAGTATCAATCTTGCATCACTTATATATTGACCTTGTATGTTAGTAACATCTCGATGTTGTTCGGCAAAATGCGCATTTTGTATCCGGATTTAGCTTTTCACACAACTTCCTATGCTACGTGAATTACAATGCAAGTAAGAGCTCGTACTTCTGTAGACTCTTGATGATCAAAACAGGCCCTTCCGTCGTCTTAACGTATCAATTGTTCTGACAAAGTTTGGCTTCAAAAATTTTTAGTGCCTTGAATTTTTTCGGTCTTATTACAAATTATGAAAAATTCAACTAATATTTTATTTTTTTTATATTAATTTGTATCATACTCTTTAATTTTTATTAATATGTATTTCATCTTGAAATTACATAAAATTTATAGATTTTTTTAAGTTTGTTTTATATAAGCAGATATAAAATTTTCTTATCTTATTATTATAACTACATCAGAAAATAAAATAAATCAAAATAAAATCTATCTAAAAGTGTGTATATATATATATGTACATAAGAATTAGGAAATTTGGTCTCAAATTATCTACATATTAATTGTAAAAATTTTGATATTAAAAATTTTGATATTATTAGCCAATTATTCTTATATGCAAATTATAGCGATTTAACAAACGGTAGTTTTTTGAAATTTTCGATACTTTTCTATATTGTTGAATCAAAGTACGCATATAAAACTTTTCTTGTACACTAGTGAGATAGAATGAGGATATGCAATCGGAAATAATCAAAACTTTTTTTCTATAAAAATAAAAAGAAATTTTTAACTTTTCTGAAGCTAAACTTTTATTTGGGATTGTTCTAATAAAACTAAAATTCTACTTTTATTACATTATTTGTTCTTCGCATTACATTATTTTATTAATAGTATTAATCAGAATGAAAGAATTTGTTTTTAACATTATACTTTTTAACATTATATACTTTATCATTACATACTTTAAATATATGATATCAATTATAAAAACGATATTAACAATAAAAAGTAGATATAAAAATAAGTGATAGCTAATTAGTACATAAATAGTTTCAAAACAATATATATATATATTTTTTTTAATATAATTATTCAAATCTGTTGAGAAAAATTTCTAAGAAGTATGAACGTGTTATTGTCGAGTAAAGTGAAAAAATTCGTTAGATTTATGTACTATTTCAAACTTTTTACGCTCTTTTTACAGCAGCAACTTTATAGGGACATAGCAAAATATGATCATAATGTAATGCTTTTCCTTTTGAATAAATCTTTCTCGACATTTTGATATCGAAGCATTTTATTATATTGAGCCAGCTCGGAGATTGTTGATTTTGAAATGTAAATTTCTTATACATATATGTTTATCGGAAGGATTATCTTTCTGTCCGAATTTTTGATTTTGGATATATCATTGTTTGTGATTATTAATATTCAAAGTTGCTATTACTATAAAAAAGTCAATAAATTATTGCTATTATTAAAAGTGGAGAAATGTCGCTTATTAATTAAGTTGCGCTTATGAAAAAATTAAAACGTAGGAATATTTATGTTTTTTTGTGCTAAATTCTGTATATCCTTTCGCAAAATTTTATTAATATTTCTCTTAAACTTTATACGTTAATAAATTCATTAGAGCATTCGTAAATCGTAAGAAACGTAGCGAGGCGTTTATGAACGTCTTGAAGTCGCGCTGCGAATTTATGTCCGTTGAAAAGTTTGGTCGTTTCGTCAGAGATATATAGAGTATGGAGCCACGTTAAACGTCATATTCCGCGACTGTAACTGTTCTAGGGTCGGAGCCTGAGCGCGCGATATTACCTAAAAGCTTACAGAATCGCATTTTTCGATCGGCTACTCGTCGACGTAAATCGGATTTTCGGATTTGCCGGATGTGCACGCTCAAAAGAATTCAACCGTGTTCGTGATCGCGCGCTAGCAGACGGACGCGATAGTGGACGCGCAATTTCAATATTTACTTCATTTCCCACACACGTGAGCACGAGCGACAATATATTGCGACGTAAATGGACCAGCAAAGGTCCGAAAAAGCGAGTTTTCAACGCGTTTTAAGCATTTTAACGCTTGCGTTAGATCATCTCCAGTTAGGAATAGGAAACGACGATGGCAAAATGTTGCATAAATAAAAAAGCCCGATTCAACATACACAGCAAAATGATTGTACGCAACGTTTTTAAAGACACTTTTTAGTAGATAAAACTGGGCAATATATTCGACATTTCTATAAAAATTCATAACATTGTAGTTGATTATTCATTTTTTATTAAATTTTTTCTACTTTAATATTAATGGCGCTTATATATATATAAAGACATGAAAGCAAATTGTAAAATTTATGCAAATTGTAATAAAACAAAATTTATGCAAATTTTAATAAAAAAAATAAAAGTGTATAATTCTTATATAAGTAATCTAAAGAATTTTTAAAAACCTCTTATAAATAATGTTACAAACATTTTATATATTTATATATAAAATTATGAATTATAAGTTTTATTTCGACAACTTTTGATTTCATTTAGTTTTCTTCTGAAACTAGTTTCGTTTACATACAAAGTTAATCCATCCGGCATCTGATTGGAAAATTGCGTGGCTAAATTCGCATAAAACGCAATAATTGAGAAAATCAATTAATCATACGAGTTTATAAAATAGATAACTGTAATAATTGTATAGAAAATGATCATGGGTCGATTTCTAGTATATACTTGTCACAATTATATTCCGAAATAACATGGCAATACATGGAGCGCGCATAGTTTCTGTTCGTTCGGTGAATGACAACAAGATGATTTTGTAACATAACACGTTATTTACGCGTGCGGTGATCCTGTTGTCATTCGCACGGTGAGATTCGAGCGAGTATTGTGTGAATTTCGTCGCGCAATATGTCAGTGGTGAGCGAATTGTAGCTTCGTGTAACCATGATTTTGATATTTTTTGGTCGCACAAACTTATATAATTAAAATAAATTTTTTTATCAAATATTTGTTTAAATGGATAAATTAAAATTTAATTGTGCTTAATAATTATTTTTTTAAATATTAATTATTTTAAACATTTTGCATAATACAGAATTAGATTATTGCGGTATAAGGAGAATTAATTCAAAAAACAATTTGGTATCAAGCTAATAATTTTTTATTTTAACCACTTTACTAATTAAAGCATTATTATATAATTATATGGTTATATAAAATGAATGTGTGTATAAATTAATTCTCGTATACCTGTTTTTTTACGTCTGTAAATCTATAATCGATTTTAGAAAATTGGGGTGCTAGCGTAATCAGCATTTCTATCTTTTATATCAATTCTCTACTAATTGGAGGAAGCAATAAATTTGAAATTAGAGCAATAAATCGATAACAAATTAGCTTTTAATTATGCCATACATTCAAATTAGATTTTTTGTGATGAGGAGATGCAAGGAGATTGAGTGCATGCGCATTTACACGATGACGGTCATCGAGACGAGATAAACTCGACCATTTCATAATCATAATTCAGCTGTATTCTGTGAAAATAGCGTGCACACGTTAGAAACATTGTTACGCGATGTCCTTCTGTGTCCGTTCTATAACCGGAGTTTGAAAAGCGAATAGGAAGCTGCACTCTCGAGTTCATTTCCGCTCCATCTCTTTGGCGTAAACGCGCGACGACCGTGCTGTCGCATCAAAAAATATCATAAAGTCGGCGCATGCACTCGTTCCGACTAACCATCCAAGCCCTTTTCGCGCCAACTCTGCTTGGTCGACCTTTCCAGCACCTATGGGCAAGCAGCCGGATTTTCCCGGTTTGCTACCTCACTTCTTTCCTCCCTCCTCTCTCTCTCTCTCTCTCTCTCTTCGCTACTCGTTCATTGCTCTCTTTCCTGCGCCCTTGATGTAATCTCATTCATAATCTTTTGACGCGCGCATCTCTTCAAATGCACTCGAATCTGGGGTCAATCAGCGGCGAATCTATTAGCCGAATTTTGATTGGTTAAATTATCGATAAATACGTCAACTATTGTTCAAGGCATTGTAATAATTGTCGGTGTGTATAAATGCAAAGAATGCAAAAAATATATAATAAGAGGGTGGGGGGATAATGACGTTGCGAAGGTTCTTTCATGCGCGATGAGAATAGAGAGAGCTGCCGGAAGATTCAATCGATATCCTCGTCTCGCGTCGCTATTATAGTATCTTTCCTGCGCGTTATAACATTTTCCGTTATCGTATTTTCTGCTGTGATAAGGGCACAGAAAATAATTCTTAACAATTTTTGTCCAGAAAGAAATTTGTGACAATTTTTTTTATTCTTTTTCATCTATGTCAGGTATATTAGATAATATAAAATATTCTTTATTTTATTTTACTCTTCCATTTTCACTTTTAGATGCACATATTTTCGCATAAGAATTAATGTAATTAAAATAATGAGAAGTTTATTAAATATAATTTAATTTACAATGCAATATAAGCTCATGTAAACGCTTGTCGCGTACAAATTTAATCGCGCTTAATAAGTTTTGCATTTCACGAGTTACCTTCATCATCTTATCGCATTTGCGTAGTAATTTTATCGTGCTTTCAAATTTTCATACTTTCGCGATCCTATTCCGTGTGTGATTTGCTCACTGATTGGAGATTGAATCTTTGACAAAGTTCATCAATGCCTCAAACGCTAAATGTTGCACTCATCATGAATTATTAATAGCTCATTTCCGAGATTGTATCAGGTTGGAATTAGCTCCACTTTCTCTTCTATCATTTATCAGTTTTGAATTTTAGATATATCAAATCATATCATAAGTGTTAGATTTTGGAATCTCATAAATTTTTGCAAATACCCAATTACTTTCACTGATATTATCTGAAACATAAATTTAATATTTATTGCGTTCCAATTCACTGAGCTACTTATCTTTTGGTCGATATATTGAGTCAGAATTTACCAAAAAAAAATTTTTCAAAATGAAACTATTAATTATTTATGTATATTTTTTATTTTAATATGCTTTGTATTATAAATAAATAGTAAATTTTTTATTAAGGTTTCAGTATAATTATTGAGAATAAACAGCTCCCAGACACATAACATATTCAAATAATTCCAGCTTTACAAATTTTTGATGTACATGCAAAATAATGGTCAAATGCATTGCGTATATAATGACTCCCATGTCATGTACATATAACGTGTAATTTCAAAGACCTCTGATATCCAATGAATTTTAGACAGCTTATTGTTTTACACATATCAATGCCAATATATTTTTAATAAATATCCCATTAATTTACAATCGTTAGTAATAAATTAAATAAAATTAGATATGCTTTGTGCAAATATTTTTGTTCTTTTATCATTTTATACGAGTTAAGAGAAAGAGAAATTAGAAATAGTAATTAATATTAATAGCCACCTTAAAGATATCATTGTACATCCACATTTTGAAATGCAGTAATATCTTTGTAAGGCAGTACGTAATCGTGTGACTCTTACCGCGGCATGGATAAAATGCAAATGCGATGCAAATGCAGTGGAGTATGCTAATACGCGCAAACGTTTAAAAATAGCGAGAGTACCTCATTAAAAGCGCGATTACATTCGAGGGCTTCTAGGATTTTATAAACGTCCCGCCCACGGTGCTTTCGGCACTAACCACTCGTGTTAAATCGTTAATAATTTAATATTCTCGTAACAATATGTGTCGAATTGTAATTGTTTTACTGTAACAGAATGTACTATTGATATCTGAACAATATTTGCTGATATAAATGACGAAAGTTTTGATTAGCATAATGAATTGATAATTTGTAATATTCGTAATTTGAGTTACGAAGAGAAGAGTCTATATTTGGATGTAAAAAGAAAGAAAAATGTAATTTGTTAAATTTGTTTATTGACCACATATACATAGTAGCTATAATTTAATATATAAACACAAATATATGTATTTATACATATGTCGTATATAGCGATTCGGTATACGTGATATCAAATTTATAAAAAAAGTAAAGACACGTTGATATTCAACATTTGCTTGTAAAAAGAATAATAATTTAATTGTAATTAATGCAACGCATATTTTATGCGATGCTGAGAAGTTATAATAGAATCGATTGACTTTATGCAAGAAGGTGTCCTAGTTGCATTCTAAGTCGTTAAGTTATATTTATGTCTGATTTTAGTAAACTTTCCTGATATTCTTGTTCACAACCGAAAGATTGATGATTTATCAATTACTAAAAGCTTATTACAAATGGAAGTGATTTAATAATTGTCGGCGAATATCGATAAAAACAAAAGGTTGAACGGATGTTATACGTCTTGAGAAAACTCGGAGAAGTTGGCCATCTGCCAATGAAATGAGATTACTGATTGTGAGAAAAATCTTTCATAAATCTTCATTAACGAATATTAAATCGACATTTTATTAATTTTGAACTTACTTTTTTAAAATAAAAGCAATCTAACAACTGTCGTTAATAGATATTGATAAAAAAGAGAAAAAAGCCATTAAAAAAAAGAAAATAAATAAATAAATAAAATATGTTATTTCTTTCTGAGAAATTTCAGATAAATCTTCTCTATTTTGCCGGAAAGACACGTTAGTTATTTTTTCGCTAAATATTATTTAATTTTTATGTTCTTTACAATTAATTCAGATATTATACGAATTAGAAATCGAATTTTGTTTTATTGCTTTTGCCATTTACTTGTGAAATTACATAAACATGACGTAACTGCAAAATATTTTCAAATTATTGTAGTCATCTAAAACCTTCAAAAATTCGGCACACATACACTTGGATTTCCTTTCGAAGTCGCGACATTTTGAGCACGTAGTGTCACAGTTACGTGGACCGGCGATTTTTAGCAAGTTCCGCTCGAGTTTCTATACCTCTCTGTCATATGCCATGCATATGTACATGTATCTGTACATATATAAACTTAGAGGATTTCTGACAGTATAGGATTTTTCTTATATTTATATTTATGTTTACACTTTTTATATATAATTTTTAATATACAAAATATTGCAAAATCCTTTCTTATTTATATTTTTGATAATACTTTAGTAACAACTTTTTAATAAATTTTGATTAGATTTTCTCTTTAGAGTAGTCTAAAATATATAAAAGTATCTTTAAGATTGAAAAATAATTATGATTATTTAACAATGATATATCGATGAGAGCGCCGCGTGTTAAAAAAGAAAAATTAAATGTAACAACAATTAAATTAGATAATCGAGAAAACATTTAGAATTGCAGGACCACACAATGTTTAAAGAAAACACATACACACACTTATGAAGCTGACAAAGTCCCCAATCTATTACAGAAATGATGCATTCCCAATAATCGAATTAACCGAGCTATCGTCGCGCGTTCGATATATGCATATCTCAAACTTATTGCCGGGTTAATACCGGAAATCTCTAGACATGGTTTATGCATGCCGGTAATAAATTCCAAATCTGGCGATTTGATGCCCAGCTAAGTTTCAGCCATTTATTAAACGTACATTCGGCCGTGAGATCCGTAAACATGGAAACGCAGTCGTTTACGTATACGTAGGCAATTCAGGCCGGTGGATGTAGACATCTCCCGAGGTCTCCATTAGCATACATCCGTAACACCGGTGTTCACCCCTGACTTCGCACATCTCCACCGCGCGCTGCGCCGCACCCCGCATCCCTCCGGAGAGTTAAATTAACCCTCCCTCTCTCCCTCCCTCCCTCTAGGGGTCTAACACACCTGCATGTGTCCTTATTCTCTTCGCTCAGACGGTGATATGTACATATATATATATGTATATATATATATATATATATATATATATATACAATATCAATTTGATTTAGAAATCTTGAAGTGTGGTGACAGGTTGGACGCGCGTACGCGCATCTATCGTGTCAATTAAATTCAGAATGACCAAGGATCTACCTATCCATCGTTTCCACACGTCGACACATACATCACAAACCTATGCATCTTGCACCTTGTCGGAGAATACTTAATTCGGTTGTCGCGGTCAGCGGTGCTTTAATACAGATTCATTGCCGCGTATGAAAGTTGAGACACATGAAATCCGGAAATGACGACGAGATGGTGAGCGAAGCATACCATCTCGTTTGAAGAGATTCTAAAACCTGAGAAAGATACGAAATGGAGTTATTATGGTTAGTTGTATAGTAAAATATGTTAAGATATAGGACAACATACATGTGTGGTACAATTTCCACAAGAAAATAATTAAAAAATATTAATGTTGTATTTTTAATGTTGTATACATAACTTTCGTAATAATCTCAATTATTTTAAGATATTTTTTAAAAGTGGAATAGAATGTGTTGTATTTTTTTTTTTATTTGTATTCTCTGACAATTGCTATCAAGACAAGTTCGACAATTGAATTATCTTCAAGATTCTTGAAGATAATTCAATCTTAAGAAAGAAAGAAATTATTTTTCAATTTTTAATATCAATCTTTTTATAAGTTTAGCCTGAAGCAAAAACTTTTATATTTTATACATTTTTATACAAACAAGCATCGATTTTTCGTTTATATCATAATTTATGTTTATCGTGTATGTTGAAATATTTTAGGATAAGCATGTTATTTTAAAATACAATAATTTTTATTAATATTAAAAAAAAAATTTAATTAAATTATTAAACTATGTTATCTCTTTATAAATATAAATGTTATTACATAGTTAAAAATACATTTATAATTAAAAGCATCACATCTTATATACATTAAGCAGATTTAATTCTTTTATGTATACTATATTTACGTAGCGTAATATCTCTTCTTGTAATCATAAAAAATTGACAAATACTTCTGAGGATTTTTTTTTTCGGTATCTCTTGACAACCGGCGTTTAAGTTTCAGCAAGTTTTAAATCCGCCGTCATTTGTTTTCTACAGGCATTCTATTACATCGAAATCACAACGTTTAATTTAATTAAGTTGTATCCATTAACGAATTCCGATACTTTGAATAACTTTGTCAATCCGGCCACCGACGAGGTCAGGGCAGCTGGCAATAGCTCAAGAATTTGGGTCGCCTATTTTTTTTGCTTTCGGACAGTTATTAAAGTCCAGTAATGCAATAACGTTGTTCTCGATACTATCGTTGCCGTTGTTCAAGCGCGACATCCAATTTTTTTTATTATTTGAGACGCTGCCGACAAAAGAAACCTTTGCGTAACCACACGGTTGGTCAATATAAGCGTCTAATGCACGGCGCGGGAAAGGGGAATGGGAGAGAGCAACGGGGACGACGAGTGGATAGCGAGATGAGAGCATCCTCGCCAACCGCGCACCCTTTTCATCCTTTACCTATACCTATAGGACCCGGCACCCGGTAATGGAATTGCAAATCCGACGACATTACATGCCTCTTGGCAACTTGTGATTTCGCGCACGGTTCTCCGCCAATATACGCCCCGTTACGTTCCTCGTTCCTTTCCCTCCCTGATCCTGATCGTCATGTCGTCCTTGTCGCATCACCTTCGAGTGCAAGAGTATCCGCTCGACCTCTCGCGTTTCTACTACTCTTATTTCTTCTCTCTAGTCTTTCTATCTCATTTTTTCTCTCATTCGCATACTTTCCTTTCTTACATTTTTCTAGCTCGTTTTTATTAACTTTCTTATACGTATTCTTTTTATCTTTTATTTTTCCTTCAATGTTTCCGACATTTTTTTTTTCTAATTTTATCTTTCTTTTTATATTATTAGCATTTTATATTCTACTTGCTGTTTCTTGCAATCTTTTCTTGATCACTTGGATGCTTTTTCTCTGGTATTTTTCAAACATCTCGCATTTTCTCTTTATTTCTTCCTTTCTCACAATTGGGCTATTTTCTTTTTGTCCTTTTTACTCCCTTACTTCTTGTGCCGTTTACTCTTTTCTTTAATTTCATCTCATCATTCTATGTTTGTCTTCACTCTATTATTCGATGAGACTTGAGGACTTGAATATTAATTGTTTCCAATTAAGCTAAGGGTGGTTCAGGAATCGGAGGAAAAGGGCAAGATGTTCACCGGACATATCAAGTTTATCGCTTGGATAAATGATCCTTTGTCATGGTCCTTTGGCACGCGGGGAATTTCAGGAATCGCAAGCAGGTCGCACACGGATACGCGTATTCCGTTCATGCTAAGTGTTGAATTTCCTTTGAGTGGCGAGAAACTATAAGAGATTCCTTAACAATTGAACAAATTCCTGCAGAATTACATCGTACTTTTGTCTCTGTTCAGGTCCCCGGTTTCCCAACGTTACGTCGAAGGAAGCTGAACTATTTCGTGCAAGTTACATACATCCCCGAATTTCTTACTTTATGTTAAAATTTTACATCGTTATTGCTCGCGAACCTTATCATGAGCTAAATTATTTTACATTAATCATAATAGTCTACACGTTGAATTTTAAGCAGTCGCAATTTTCTCCCACAATCTCGCGAAAATTCTAATATTTCGCTCGGAATAATGTAATCTTTATGAGAAAATTACTTCCTTTCTCTGTTCTTCTCGTCTTGATTAGTGTCGGCTCGAAAATTCCCGGCGCAGATTGCCGACACATTTACAAGTAGAAAGATCGGTGCAATTTTATCGTTTCAATCTACGCGCAATTTTATCTCGTTAAATTAAATTATCGCCCTTCCTATCTGCATTTGACCAATTTGGACAGCACGTATATAATGCTATAAACATGCGCGTGCGTAGGTAGAAAAGGATAAAGTCAAGCGTAACTGCACTGACCGCGCGCATAAGTTTATCACAGAAATCGTCTTTCATATTACACACTCCATATTTATATAAGCTAACGAACCGTGTTATTGCTCCGTATTCAGAATCATAGGACAAACTGGACGAGCAGTACCAGCTGCTTTGTGCTCGTCCTCATCCGATTAGTTATATCTTGATGATAAGAGCGTATACGTGCAAGACGTTCTATGGATATTCATCCAGAATCCTTCACGTAATTACTGAGAATTCGCCAGATCGTTTATAATGAAGATCAAATAGTCGGAATTTGTCCGAAGTCAGTTTATATAAAAAAAGAGAAGAAATCAACGCAAAGTATGATTTTTAATTGCGTTTCTTTCAGTCAAAATATCTTAATAAGTGAGTCTTAAGTTTGAATTTTGTAAAAATAAGAAAAACTGGTAAAAGTAATAGAAGAAATAATATTTTTTGATATTTGTTCTAATAATTTTTTCTATGTAAAATAGTATATAATTGCTTGGCACATCATTTAAAGAAGTATAGTCAGCAATTTTCAGAAAAATCCCCCAATTTTTTTCGTGTAATTTATATTCGAATTGGATCCGTTGGGAGAATGTTTGCGCGTGCACCTCTCGAATTATGTTATCTCCGCGCAAAATGTTACGGCTAATAATACTGGGGGAGGAAGGGGGGGGGCGAGTGGGGGAGGTACAACAAATGCGTCGAGAACCAAGAGGATTACAGAGGTTACGATAAATCTGGTCACACGGTAACGCCGTAAGATTTACAATCTGCTTCGGACTCCGCGCCGGATGATTTAGATTTCAGCCAAATTCATGCAACGGGCATTATTCAATGACATCGTTTCGACTTATCTTTTGCCGCCTGTTGCGCGGTAACACTCGCTGTTTTTCATACCTACTGGTAAAAATTGCGTCAATGTTATGCTGTGAAATTTATGGCGTTTCGCGTGTCGGATACATGACATTTCAATAACATCGATGCACCATTGGAAGAATATACATCTCTAGACCATTTTACACATTTAAATTTCAAACTTTTTAAATTTTTGTGATATTATTTTACTTATATTATTTATTGTTTTTTATTATTTATTTTATTTAATTATATATATATATACATATATATTTATTTATTTGTCCTTTTTTTCTATCTCTCTTTTTTCTTTTTCTTTCTTTCTATTTTTATTTTATCCCTAAATTTAAAGCAAAAATGTAAAAAAAATATTTGAAATAAAGTCAAAATTTAATTTCTAGGACATTTCGCTCTCTCTGTATATGAACAGATTGTGCTTATCGTAAATAATCGCGCAACGAAAGTCGAGAGAGCTTAGGAAACTGTGCGTGCTTTCTAGGTGAAAATCTCCACGGAATTCAACTCTTGTCCCTATAACAATTGGAAACGTTTATTGCTTCGTTTCGTATGGACGATGCCCTGGGGGCTCGTTAGTAGCGTGCTGCGGCATTTCTATATTAAAGTGGCTTGTTAGTCCGTTAAGCCCAGTGTGACTTGGTAGCTCGATCCGATCTGGCCGTTCCCCATATCTCATCCTAGCGAGGTAATTCATTCGCGCGAAAACATTGGAAGGATTATTATAGCTGTCGCATAGAGAGGGAGGGGCGGACGGGCGAATGCAAATAATGAAACTACTTTGCTCGATTCATATCGGAAATTTTGCGAAAACGTCACGCTTCAAAATCGTTATCACCTGTTTGAAATATTTTTTTTTTTTTTTATAGGCAAATATTCGTATAATGATGTACGCGCGCGAGCAACGCTTTTCTACGCAATACGTATTTCTATTCAATAGAGAATCTACAAATAGATTTTCAATTCATTTTTGTCTCAACAATTTAAGCTACATTTGCCATTTGTAGTTAACATTAAAAATTCAAATTTGATTTTTAGCAGACGGAGAGTAAATAATATTTTATCTCGCTTGCTATTGTATATTTTTATACACATTTTTTAATAAAATGATCAATCATATTTTCCATTAAAAATTTAAGATTGATTAAATTTTAAGATTTTCGCAATACAAACAAGTATGAAAAATTTAATTGACGAATTTAGCATTCAATATATGTATTTACGCAATGTATTTATGCAATGTAAGTATTCTTGCACGGAAAAAAATTTTGAAATACCCGTTAAAAATGTTTTCAACGAATGTTTACTTCTCGCATGCTCAACTCTCAAGTGCAATTTATGCGCGATATATTAAAGTCGCAAATATGCGCAGCATGCGTTCTTATAACGATCGGGCAACGATATCGCTTACGCACGTTCGCAGCAGACGCTTACCCAATTCTTTATGAATGGTTCTCTCATTATTACTAACAAAGGCAAGGTTCGCGGTATTGCAAATGGAGGGTAAGTCGCCCTCCTAAGCGGCCGTCCGCTTGGCCTTCCGCTTGGTATATAATAAGAGAAAAATGAGGCCTCCCGCAGCGTAAGAGGGAGAAAAAGGCGGAAATAAAGCCAGGGAAAAATAGTAGCCGTTATAGTATCTAAAGCTAAACGTTAACGTGAATAAATTCCTTCCTTGTTTTCTGTCAAATTTGAGGTCAGTCGTCGAAGATTTATGTCAGCGCCAGTAACGCGGTCTTGTAAACAATATAAAGGGGGATTACCGTCGTAATAAAGTCCGGTACACGCGTCGGGAATTTGAATTCTCAACTTAATACACGAGCAGGAGGGAATAACGATGCTGGCACGTAACGAATAGTTAGCATAATGTTTGTAATATGCAAATGTGGTTACGTCAAATTCAAATTGTTAATGGCGCGCGCAATGCGTGGTCATATCATATAACGTTTGAATAACCATATGGTTAACAAATAATAATGATGAGATTGTATATAGAAACTTATATAATATCACATACAAATAGATTATCGAATATTGAGTAATAGTAATCATATCTTATAGATATTGAGTTAGCAGCTAATTTTAGCATGTAAAATTAAAATATAAATTGAAGATGTAAATTGAAATTAATAACGAGTAACACACATTAATAAATACTTTATTAACATTAATATATTGCTAATGTTTTATTTATAACTCTTGAGAAAAGTAATTAAAACAATAAAAATTATTATAAAACATAAAAGAATATCTGTTAGAAATGGTATATCAAAAATATAATATTAATGGAAAATACCTGTATAAAGTGGTGATCTAGTCTCTTTCTTTCTGTCATCCTTTCTGTCAGGATCTAATCACTTAAGCAATTTGCCACTTTACAATGTTGTTTAAAACCAAACGCGAACTATTTCTATTCAAATAAGATGAAGCAGAAATTTCAATATAATAGAAACTTTTGAATAAGTATAAACGATATAAGAAAGAGATATCTACACAAGTGCTTATAAAGAGAGAGAAAGAAAAAGTTTATTTTATTCATAAAATAATAATTTCTATGGAGATACTTTTTTCTTTCTGCAAATTGATACAAATGCTAAAATACAAATATGTTAGACTTGTAATTGATTAATCCTTCCCCTTTCCTTGAATAATTACAGCAACGTGGTATTATTAACATATGTAAAACAACATATGTATTTGGCCTTGGCGTCATAAACATTGGCGCGCTATCATTACCTCGACTTTGTTGTCATTCGCGCGACACTTGACCAGGAAAGTAATCGTGCGAGACACTCTGTCAAATTTCTTCTCTCAATAAAATGATCGCGACAAATATCGGGAAATAATTTGACATGATAAATAATTTATTATATTTTACACTTAAAATTTTAAATAATACGTTAACTAGATAAATCACAAAGGATAAATCTCAAGGCGCATATTTCGCGTGATATATACACAATTAATCAAGAAGCGAAATAACAAAAATCAAAATTGTAAATTCTCTCTCTTTAAGAATTAATTATTTCTTTAAAAATAATTAAAATTTAATTATATACATATATTTCGTCTGATGTTTTATTATTCGACTTTTCGACAATTTAAATATGATTCGGATTGAGAACGCGCAATAAAATAGTCAAATCGCAAATCCAAATAATTAATATAACAATAAGTTCCGTGATATATTATATTTGCCGTTTATTAAAACTTCAAATACTTGTATAATTTAATATTCCGTTTGTCATAGTACATACGTCATAGTATATAAATATTTCGGCAGCAAATTATCCATAACATGGTATACAATAACATGGCCTTGTCGACGTAAACATTAGCGCGCTATTGTTTATGTATCACGATTTACGGATTATTATCATTCGCACGGCAACAGTCGAACAGTAAGGTAGTAAAACGCGATACATTCCATCAAATTTCTTTTCTAAATGCGATCGCGACACATATTAAAATATTTGCTATGATTATTACAATTCAAGATTAATTAACTTTTAAAAATAAGAAATAAAAAGTAATAATTTAATAGTATTGCTTTTACAAATGGCGCATGATTCTGACGTTGTGTAAACATCAAACAAATCTTGTTCTTCGTGAGGAAAACCAAGTGCCCAACGCTATTGTTGCTGTCATCGTGCCGCGGACGGCTCGTCAAATCGTTGATGCTGTCATCGTGCCGCGGACAGTTTTCGCGTCGCGTGTCAACACAACATTGCCACGAGTCGCACAATGGCTCATATGTGGCACGCACGTTAGGACATTAGTGCGTTGCTTCGTTGTCGTCATCGTGTCGTACGAGCAACGATGAGTCGTGTAATTGCGTAACCGCGTTTTCGCGTCTTCGCGTTGGACTTTTATCTCGTTTTCACGATTTGAGGCTCACGATTGAGCAACACGTTGCTATAATTTGGATTTTTTTTGTGTTGTTTGAATATTTGTGTTGCAGACAACGTAGCCTCAAGACCAAATCTCCGCTGTTGCGCATCAGTGCCGGTGAGTGATAAATTTTATTTTATTTTGAGGTGACGGATCCATAGATATTGTAGATACAAATGTAGATTGTAGATTAATCCATTGTCTCAAAATGGATGGGCTAGAATAAATTAAATCAAATTTAATAGACTTTTTCAATATACATCAAAACATTAGAAATATAATTTAAAATGTAAATTAAAACAAAAATTAAAGAAAAATATAAAATATTTTTCTCAATTTTATTTAATTTATTTAATGTAGAAGACGCTAATAATTTTATCTTTTATATGAAATATTGTTAATTCTTTTGATGTTACGTCAATTTTGTCATAATTTTTCGTAGCTCATCCATCTCTAATCACAATCTAATGCCAAGTTGCCAATCAATTATTGAATTTGATTGGCAACTTGCCATTAGATTGATTAAAGTTATATTAAAACGATGCATGACAAATTGTCACGTTATAAAATTGTGCTCATGTACCGGCGACGATAATTAGCCGGCAACGAAAGAAATTTTTTTCCTTCTTCGATACTCCTTTGATAGGGGTCAAAGCTGGCTAGATCTCTGGCTAGATGTAGCCAGAATGAATATGGCCAAGAGCAACGCAAGGTAGATCCAATTGGCCCAACGGAAGCAACATACGGTGTTTTCTATAGAGGTATACGAGTAGGACACACAAATTTGATACACGCGGAAAAGAGCAGCAATACATTTCGAGACTTTCGATTATCGACATAACATGTCCTTTTTAGATAGAGATATTTTTCCATTACATAACAATTAAATAAAATATAATGATTAGTTGCTTTCATTTGCAAGGCGTATCGAACGCGCGTCATGATTTATTTTATTCAGATTAACGAATCAGATTTTTGATGCCTCACAATAATTTGCAAACTCAATATATCTCTTAATATGTTTATCTGACTGTATTTATTGACTGTTTGTCACTATGTTAAATTTCGAGTATTAGTTGATGACCCCAATAAAATATAAATTAAATTTTATCGAAATGAAAAGCGTTGCTTTCGTTACAGACTTTGCGAAAGATTTGTTGCCAATCGATAGAAGTATAGTATGGAAAGCAGTCAAAGAAACAAAAAAATCAAAATTCTAATTTCTACAGTGTTGAAAAATAAATAAATAAAAAATCTGCAAATTGCAATTACATTATAATTTTTGTTCTTGTAGTAAGATCCGTCATCTCTTGAAGACGGTTTGCAAGCAATGTTTTACATTTTTTTTATGCGCGGTAATTACACAAAATACCAGAACTATCTCGTTTATGATTCACGGTGATGATTTATAAGCCGCGAGCGCGTTCGGTTAGCTGTTTGGCGCTTATTATCACGGCACGTCATTTAGGAAACGGAATTATTGTTTATTACCTAGCCTCTCTCGTTGGATGCGGTGTAAATTCGCGACACTTGGCCAAGTCGCTTTATGTGTGCAGCCTACACGAGCACTTGCTGCGCGTGCTATTTCGATATCATTGTCAGAAATGTCAATTACACGTTATCGCGTTGTTAACATTGACATTATATCCGGACCGTACGAGCGCATTCTCGTCTTTATGGGATGATCAACAACTCGCGAAATAATTCGTGGTACGATTAAATTGCTTCTATACGAAACTTGTAATTCGCGAGCTAAGAAAGTGGAAAACGCTGCTTTTTCACAGTGTTTGAAAATTAAAATAAAAACTAACTTGCTCGAAACGCGACAGTTGTTTAGGTGGTTAACAATTATTTGTTAAGTTTGAAATACTAGCTTTTTTAAAAACTTGTCAATTTGTAAAATCGCATTTTTTTTAGCTACTATCCGTTTATATCTATTTTAATACTTGTGCTAATTATTTTTAATTTTTTATGCAATAAATCATTTTTTTTGTCTAAATACTTAATTTGCTATTTTATGTTAAGCTTAATATATATAAAATTTTAATTTCTTTCAAAATTATTAAAACAAAATATCGTAAATTTTATTGCAAATATTATTTAAATTAAAGATAAAACAGTTTTTATTGTTAAGAAATTGTCGATTGATTTTCATATTTTCTTAAAATGGATCATGTTTTGACTTCCGATCTATTTTGTATGTTTGGACGTGTTTGTTTATGATGCCCGTACGGAAGTTTATAAAGTATTAGAATATGAATTTCTATGCGACAGAAAGAGAGTAAAAGAGAGAGGAAGATGATTTGTATAGCTGGTTCGACGATCGTGAAGGAAAGTTTATGTATTTCTTTAGATCTTCTTTCTCTGTCTTTTTCTCAATTTTGATCAAATAAGATCGAATATAGACATTCTCGCTGCTGAAATTTTGCTATTCGGGAAGCGTCATCCTATTCGCGCATTTTCCGTTCTCCTCTCGTCGCTATGTTGTCGTCACACGAGATACACTCGAAAGAAAATTACCTGATGTGTCGTAGAAACGAACGAGTATGAGAGACTCGATGCGATACAGATATCGAATCATCGAACATCGACCTTCTGTAGTGTGAAGCCAATCGGTCCCAATACACCGTTATATCGCGTCGCGATTACTGAACCACTCATTGCATTGTGCATTGCCGATCGCCCCCATCTGTGTTGTACTCTAGTTTTGACATGGTTTGTCGTACAATTCATATTGCAAACTTTTATATTCGGATTTTCAAATATTTTTATTAAATTATTTATTTGGAAAATAATAAAATTGGAGAGTTTACAAACCAATTCATGAAATGCAAATTTTCATCTATTTTAATTCCAACAAAGAAAGATACATATTACTTGCAAAATTCTCAAATACATATTTTCGGCTTGTCTTGGCTTAGCTTAAGAAACAATTTTATTTTAGAGTAATTTTCCACCAATGGCATTATATATAATTTTCAATATTAACTCTATTGCTCATGTAGACATAATTTTTCTTTCAATGTGTTTTTCATTTGAGTCATATTTTAATTATCAAAAACTGATCTTTTATCCAAGAATTATGATTATGGTACCAATCAGAAGCGTACATTGGAATACATTGTATTATTGCATACATTTAAAATTTAATCTAACATTTTTTTGCGGCCACGCTGCGCCATTTGAGGAGAATGGGACCATATCTGCAATTTGAAATTCTAATGAAGCCTTTTTAATCGTTGTTGTGCAAATATATGAATATTTACGCGTGCAATATACTCGATACGCTAAAAATATTATTTTTGTCAGCTTTCGCGCGCGATAACAAACGATCGCATTACGATTTGCTTCGCGGTCGGAAGTTGATTCCGGCTGCGTTCGCGGATATTTGGCGGTTTGTTATAACACGGCTATTGTATTGGCCATAACGTATATCAATGCTTTGTACACATATTAACATAAATACAGCCAGAGGTACACGATAATTTTTATCGCGTACATCGGCCAATATTGATTATATTCCCGTCGACTGCATTGAATACGCCGAGTGATATTAAATCTGGATTATATATATCGTGCAATTCCGATATTTCGTTCATAATGTAAATAATCTGTATTAACGTGGTAACCTTATATTAATGTTTATATTGTTTCTCCAAGATTATATTGTCGAATGTAATGAAAAATATTTAATGAGCGTCATAACTAATGATGAATGTTTGCTTGGAACTTCGTTTATTAAAAAGACGGATATGTATTATTAATTGTATGATTTATTATGTTTAATTTTAAAAATGTCGCCAGTAAATAAATTAATAAACAAGTGTTTATACGACCAAACTGGCAATTTATTGTTTGATTATTATATCACGACGTTTCGACCATATGGTTTTGGTCCTTATCAAGTGAAAGTTATAATTAAAAAGTAGAAAGAGAAAAATCGAAATGTCAAACTGACATTGTGTCAACCACTATGTTTGGAATACTGAGATCAACTGTTGATCTTGTAGTTGATCTCAGTATTCCAAACATAGTGGTTGACACAATGTCAGTTTGACATTTCGATTTTTCTCTTTCTACTTTTTAATTATAACTTTCACTTGATAAGGACCAAAACCATATGGTCGAAACGTCGTGATATAATAATCAAACAATAAATTGCCAGTTTGGTCGTATAAACACTTGTATGATTTATCTTAGCTAATATAGGATATTGGAAATTTATAATATCTATACTTTAACATATCACATTTCAGATTATCAAAATATAATTTATAATAATTATATATACTAAATAATAATTATGCAATAAAATTATAGTCTTCATAATTGGCAGAGATTTGTCAAGTTATGGCGACTATCTTGATAATGGATTATGAAGATTAAACTTTAACATAATGCATCGTTGCAAAACGTTAGAAGACCGGATGAAGAATGAACCTGAAAGGGGATCTTCGGTCATGTTATATTTTCAAACAACGCGCGCGGAAATTAATCAGACGTTGAATTAATCGAACGATATTATGGTTGAATAATCACGGTTGAATAACGTAAATTAGATTACCCAGGACAAGGGATAGTGTAAATGGAACTTAATTAGGAAGAGAGTTTCCAGGCTTAAGATATAAATTAATTGCCGCACCCAGGAAGTATTCGGAAATATTAACGCTACAAAGTCGGTCATTACAAACGCGCCGTAATAGCGCCATTATAATAGCGCATATTGTATTATTATTAATTACTTTATCTTTCATATGTGTTTTACATAGAAAATTTATTACAAAAATTATAAGAACCGTGAGTATATATTATTTGCTTCTTTAATTTAATAATAGTTGAAAAATTTTCAAAAAATTATATTAATGTCTTCATTTAAATAAATATATATATGTATTATTATAAAAAAGAAGAGAGGTTATAATTAAAAAATTTTAAATTAAAGATCTTAGTATTTTAAATTTTTTGTATAATAAAATCTTAACAGAGAGATGTAATATTTAATGCACATATCATCTTACACTTTGTGAAATGCGCAAAATGTATTATGTACAGTATAAGCTTATTGTTAGTTGAATTAAAAGTAACTAGGTTGAATAAGAAAATTGTTCGAATAAAACGTAGGTAATTACTTTCTTCCGGATTTACGTTCTTCCGTCGACTCTAAATAAAATTAAATAGAATTTCTAATTTATTAGAAAGCACATTTATTTTCATTAAACTTGAGACCGTAAAATTTTCTTAGAAACATTGAGTTTATTGTGTTTTAATAAGCTGTCAAAGCTAGAAGAGCACAGGCGACTGTTGACATTTAACTTGAGGCAAAAATTTAATTAATTATTCAAGTTGGTGATTTGAGTAACTTCTCAAATTTAGAAGTTTTGACTTACTGCCTAGTTTTTCCGTTCAAGAAGTAGTTAACTGAAATAATTATAGAACTCGGTTCTATTGTCTCAAGTAATAAGAAATATGTATAAACTTATTAAAATGCAATAAACTGGAATATCTATGCAAATAGCTGAAATTAAATCCCTCAGTTTTATCTCAAATAAAAAATTATATTGATCCGTGCTTTTAAACATTTTTCGAATAAAGTACAATACATTTATGTATCTAAAGTATTATACAATATATACATTTTACAAGTATTTATCGAAATGCTTATTGTGTTCATATTGTATTACACTCAAAGCAACTGGGATGCATTTATTCGCAGCAATTTATGCAAATTCTCGAAAAAAGAGAGAGAGAGAGAGAGAGAGAGAGAGATTATAATAGCAGTCTTATAATTATTTTCTTATATCAATTTAAAAACCTGCTAGAATATTTATTAATTAGCGCTTTTGTGCACAACGTTTACACAAATAAATGATGCACATTAGTTTTTAATTAATTAAGAAGTTGCTTTGAAGAATTAGTTTGTTATAACGATGAAGAACGGGTTTTTGAAATGGGCTCGTCTTGGCTTTGAAAAGAAACTCTTCTAAAGGACGTCACAAGGGTCGGAACGTAAAATTAATCTTACTCGGATAACGTATATTAAATATAGTTCTCAAGGAGACTTCTTCTCTCGATTAAATCGTCTCCAGGCTTTCAACGGAAAAGCGCAGTTATCTGTTATCGCCATTGTTCGTTGCAATAACGATATCGTAAATACCGGATGCAATTCCATTCTTTAATTGGTTTGGCAATCTTATATTGTCTCTACATTGATTAATTTGCTTTGCTTTTTATAAAGAAAATATTTAGAATCTACATTACACACACCATTTCTAGAATGCTCTAGAAGTGTCTTGAATTTTCTGTATAACTCAGACTAGTGTCTGTTTAAAAAATATAATATATTAAATATTGGAATTTATATCTTACTATTAATTTATTAAATTTTAATATTTAATATGTGTTTAAGTTTAAAACTACATTTTTGTTAATTCTTTATTGATTAAATTATTTTTGAGGAATTTAAAAAACCTTTTTAATATAAATAAGAAGCAGTTTTCAATAAAAATAAGTATTAAGTAATGTAAATATTTGCTCATTTTTATTGCATATAAATAATTAGTATTTCAACATCTTTTAAGGAGAAGTTGATTGTGCATTAATTAAAAAATTTAAGATAAAAAAAGTTACGTGACATATCTAACAACAAGATATTTTCCATTTTTCTTAATATAACAATTGATTAACTTTATCTGTAATAATTTAATGGTAAAATTTATTTTACACTAACAATCATTTCAAAATTTGTATCCAAAAATTTTATGTTATTAATTTAAGTTTCAATATTTTATATGAATTTATTAAAATATACTTGACTTTATCATAAATCGGTTTTTGTTATAACCTATCCATATAAAACGTCATTCCGCGCATGTGATGTAATTGTTCATTCAATTTTAATATCCTGTTTAATATGACACAAGTTTGCTAGATATCAATAAATATGATACAGAATGGGCTACGTAATTAAGCGCTTTATATATAAAATACATAGATCTGATCATGATTAAATATTCTCCGCGCAAATATCCGATCGTGGCTCCTAATTTAATTAATCAATTAATTTATCGCCTATGGAGCGCCGTTTGTCGATTTGACGGACGACGCGACGACAACGCGCGCGCCTGAATCTTTTCTGGGTGCGATGTTAGGTGACCCGTAAATTTCTCCCTCGGGGATGGGCGTGTTGGAACGCTTCCACCGGCAAAGTACATTCGCAAAAAAGCCTCAACATTGGTAACGTAATTGGCTGTCGAATTGCTTCGCCGAGGACCGAAGATTTATGCGTACTTTTTATTCAGAGTCGCGTCTCTTCCGGCGACGATGAGGATTCGCTCCTGAATTGAGAATTTTCCATGAAAATTACAATCGCAATTAGGATCTAATATGCATAGATTGAAATCCGATCGCAATTGGGGCCGTGTCTGCCAGCGAGAGATGACAAAGGAAAAGAGAAGAGAAGAGAAAGAGAGAGATTGATCTCTCTCACGAAAGTCTTTAAATCTTTAAATAACTTTGACTGTAAGATTTGACAATTACTTTTAATTATTTTTCTGCAGAAAAAAAAACAACGCAAAAATTAGATAGGTAACTTTTAGTTTTTGAATTATGAATAATAGAAAAGTACTCCATACGCCCACGCACATACACATGTTCATTTACATATATATTTTTATGTTTAGAAAAATAAAGAAAAAGTCATTGTTTATTGTAATTGTATGTATGTGGTAATTAAGAGTTTTTTACATATCGTAAAATATATTCAGTCGAAGAAAATCACGGATGATGCTGTGGATAGAACTTTGATGATGATGGGACGGAATTGTAAGGTGAAAAGATTTCCGTGGAAAGCATTGTAAGGCGAACGAAGGATCGCAAAGGAAGCGATTTCGACAAAGGAAGTAGAAAACAAAAGGGCCTCTTGGACCGCACTTTTGACGTTATGATCAACGAGAGAAATAATGATTCGTTCGATGCGAAATTCTATGATCTCGCGTTTGAAAATATATCTGAGAGAACACCATAGCTGTCCGCATGCCCGACTTGATGTCGATTGATCTTGATAGTAAGAGAAAATTGATGGATTGCCCCATCGGTGGGATTTCTTACGCCACGTCGAACATTCAGATTTCTCAAAGTACCTTGAACGTTCTATTAACGTCCGCGCGATCTTTGATTTGTATTGGCAAAACACTTTTAACAACCTATTCAAACGCCGTCGTACTGAGAAAAATTCACGAAATAAAAAGGCAAAATGTCGCGAATATGATTTTTAGCTCTGAGTGAGATCTGAGTGTATTGGCAAAATGGATACACATACACACGCACACATACATCTATAAGATATTTCCCTCACATCTTACTCCTTTCTCTACTCACTTTTTACAAAGAAATGACATAGCGAAGAGATGCTTAGAAGGGAACTGCCGCCTCGAAACTGTGAGACGAGCATAAGGTGGATTTTTTTTCCAACACACTTCTTCTTCAAGATATGGATGTTACATCAGACTTTTACGTCGCACAAAGGCGCGTCACTTCAATCAACAGTTTTCACGATATTACTTTCTAAAATTTCATTTTAGAAACTTGACTCGTTTATTAAATTTTAAATCGTGCTAAATTTTATTTAGCACGCCTGCCAGTGTGTCGGACTGTGCTCGCGAAGTCTCGCACAAATGCTTGTTAGATCATGTACAAAATGAGATCTTAGATGACAGGGAGAAAGAGGGCAGCTTATTCCAGTGCCAATTAGAATTTATTGGCCGTTGCAAGCTATTCCTTGATGAGACGCGTAATTAGCGTAAGGAAATGCCGAAGAAAGTAATTTTACCGCGCGCACTTCACGAGATATTCTTAAAAGGACCTTTTTAATGCTGTTTTTTTTACTTACGTAAAGAAAATTACTAGTTATTTTATTTACGAACTGATTTACTACATATCGTTCATAATCTAAACTATACACACGCTATGTAAGCATCCGCTAGTTTTATCAGTTACTTTAACAATCTTTGATTAGTACTATTGTATATCTACATAATTTTAATACTAATATTTTATAAAATAAAAAGAAAAACTAATTTGTTTCTCTTTTACTCATCTTTTTTTTGTGATATCCTCATAATAATTTTATATGTACGTATTTTTTTGTTTAATTCATTACAACATATTTTAAAGAATAAAGTTAATATTGCTGTTTAAAAATTGTATTTATTAATTAAAATAGAATTAATTTTTAAAAACATATTTTATTATATTTTTTGAAAATAAAAAATAGACTTGTTAATTAAACTCGTTAAATGCAAAAATAAATAAAATAAATTTCTGACAATTAAAAAAAAAATGAATTTATTATATAAATATGTACAGAATATTATAGAAAGATACACTTTCATTTATATTAATGATGATAATCTGACATGTTTATTAACGACGACGTCTATATAAACTCTCGAGTAATTTTACTCGAATGCGAAGCGGTCGCGATAGCGCAGTATTACGCTGATTGAAACAATGGAAACCAAGAGTGGCGTATTAAACGGCCAAGAGAAATAGGAGAGTGGAGCATAAATTCACTGGCGAAACATGTCGGACAGCACACGGGACGCAATACTTGTTTGTTGCATCCTACGCAGATATAGCATTGCGTTTGCTTGTTTCACAGAGCGACCGATTGGTCGGAATTAAAACATGATATTTGTTCTTCAAATAGATTAATGTTTTTGTCATTCCCATTTTTTTTCCTGCACAACGTTAAAAAAGAAACAAGATTTTACATGCGGTTCTTGTAAAAGAAAAAGTTTTAAAAATATTATAAAAGCTCGTATAAAAAATATTTGTTAAAAAAACATCGAAAAAAGTAAAATAATTTGATTAATTCAAAAAACATTAGTTTGTATATAATATCAATATATATTGATGAGTTTTTCTCTTTCTCTCTCTTTCTAATTTGTTTCATTAATAAAAGTGAGTACCGCTAAAGCATTTTAATTAACAATGTATATTTTTATGTTTTTAAGAATTGCAAAATTTTTGAAAAAATAGTCAATAAATATATCATTTTCATGTACAGTAATATATTACATTAGTGTTAAAATCAAAAACTTGCATTTAAAAAATTTTTATAAAAATGCAAGATAAAGTAATTTTATATTTTATTATAATCATATTCATGATAAAATATCAAATGTGATAAAATGGAGCAAATGACTGCAGATATTATACGAGGTCTCAACGCTCGGAATATTACGCTTCTGATTTGCCACTCTCATACATACGGCGCTGCATAAAATTCCAGAAGACAGCGCTCACTTCCGAAGCGAGTACGTTGCGGCTGCTAGGAAAATATTTTATACGTCACGATAAGGTAATGACCCTCTTTCGGGCTTTCCCAGCCAAGACTAACAAAGTTCTCCGTCAGTCCGGAAAATCGAGTGCCCGAATAGCTTTTCCCCGTCTTTCATCGACCTGAATTCGCGTCGTCGGATTGAAATTCGAAAAGAAACAACGCGAAACGCGAGGACTTGCGAGACCGGCTCGAATGTCTCCAGTACTAATGATTTCTCCTCTGCACTTCGATTGGTTTCGTTATTTCGTTTCAACGGTAACAAAATACTCACTTTGCTTTTGGTTTTATTTTGTCGTATTGAGAAAATGCTTTCACGTTCGTGCATTTTGAGCTACAATCTTGCCAGGTTAGAGATCTCGAAATTCTTCTTTATTTAGTACATTCTTTGCTAAAATTTAAAAAATTGGAAACCGTTTTGTTTATCTCGAAGCACTGTAGTCGCGACTTTATATTTTGTAAATTCTATACAATTTATAATTTTCAAAATCATCGAATATCTTTTTAAGAATAGATTAAGAATTCTCTGGCTAATTTAAAGTCAATTTTTGCTGAATAAAAATGTTGAAAAATCAACGATTTCTGCGTTGAGTTATAAGCGATTGAAAATGAAGGATTTTTTTGCAAATTAAACTTTGTAGAAAAAGAGAGAGAAAGATATTTAAAAGTTAATAAAAACATTTCTCAATATTTCAGGTGAAATTAACTTTAATAGAATTTTAATTTGAGGCTTTGATATATAATTTTCGATACATTTTTCTATTTATTATTGCAAGAATTAATTTGTTCTTTATTTACTTTAGAATTGAATTTGTTAGTACCAGTTTGTTCCATTTCTAGAGCTATCAGAACGCATTATGTAGACCGTATGACCTAGTTCTTGCACTAATTGCCTATAATGAAGTCGAACGTCATAAAAAACGTTAAAAGATTGATTTATACTGGAAGTATTCCAGCTTTTATTTTACATTTTTTTATTTGTTATGATACAATTTTTAAAATTTGTATTTAAATTAGTTGTGAAAATGTTTTTTAAATATGTCGAATGTGAGAGAAAAAATTTATCTATTCTAGATTAGTTTAAAAGTTCAAAAATAATTTAAAATAAAAGTTATAATTAGTTATAATATTTTTTAATTTTGCAGTTGAATATTAAAAAAAAATTATGTCTAAGATGATTTATTCTTGTAAAAAATAACTTACCTATTAGATATAAAAGCGAGTCCATAAAATTATAAAACAAACTTTGTCGTTATTATGCGATTAGTGTACCATTCGCTAAACTTGTTCTTATTTTGCGGCAACTTTTTTTTCCATAAACTTATGTAATAACTTTTGTAACGAGAAAGGAATTATACAATTCTTAATATCTTGAATTAAAGTTTCTTTTTCGCGTTATTGATCGCCAGATGATCAATCTCACAATATCAATCGCACAAATATACGGGAAAATCATAATTATATCCAATCAAAAATAAAATTGTATTTTAATTAGAGAGCGTCGCGAGACAATGAATCGATATGATAGCAATTTAAATTAGATTGGTTTATTTTTTGGCAATTCCAAATTCATCATTCATTTTCATGAATGTGCGTGTTTGCCGGCTGAACAGTTTTTGATTAATTATCCGTAAAGATCGCGTGAGAAAAATACAGCCTGTTATCTAAATTATTTTTCTACTAACGAAACACTCGCGAATGATGAAAACTACAATGATCGAAGCAGGAAAATGCGAGCATTTCGGTTTCCGCTGTAATATTGTTTCACTAACATTAAGTTGTCAAAGCTTGCTCGTTATCTGTCTCGCAGTTTGCCTTGCCCTTTTTCAAAACCCTTTTTTCGAGAAAAAGAATTTTTTGACTTAAAATGTAGGACAAATTTATCAAATGAGATCGTAGAATGCTTCGAGCTCAGTTTCCGAAAAATAGAATTCAACATTTTTTTTTTTGATAAATGAGCAATCTGTTATACATATCGTATCTAGAAATTTTCTTTCAACTATGATTTATTTGGTCAATGCAAAGCTGATTTTTCCTTGAATCGGAAAAACTAATATGTATTTTACGAATTATAAATGATGAAAAAGGAATATGTGTTTTTATATGTAAATTGAGAGAGATTTTACGCTATATTTAATTTTAAATAAATAAAAGAACATATTAAGGCAGAGATGCATTTAATTTTTTATTTCTTATTTTATATTATATTAATAAAAAGTATTAAAAAATATTAATAAAAAAGCTTACGTAAAAAGCACGTAAATAAGCATATATTAGATATTAGATTAATGGTTTAAGTAGATATAAAATTTATACAAATTAAAACACGCGCGTTTGCTTCTATCTTTTATGGATTTTTAAAATAATTTTTTAAATTTATTTATTTATAAAACAGAGGAGGCAAGGAAATATAATCTTATAAATATTTTGACAAATTAAAACTGACGAGAACTAATGTTCTCAAGTACTAATGATAATTCTGCAAATAGCAGACATTATATGATTAACACAGAGTGCACACGTATTTGGAGGATTTATGATGTGGCAACATACGAATCTGAGTTTATATCAACGGCGGTAGCGTCTCGACGTGTGTCTATGCAAACAGCAAACTTCGCTCTTGCAGGTTACCCAATTCCATTATGCACCAAAAATATTGCACTTACAAATCTAAAAATAATATCACATTTTTATGTATAATAATTTTTATTCCGACAAAATCCGAGTTGATTTTTATCATTTCAATTATATATATAGAAAAAAAAGGAATGATTGTTAAAATCTCCAATCGCAAATTTTTAGTCACGCAATATAAAATAGTATCTTAAATTGAGACCTAGACTATTTGTACGCTTGAACAAATCCTTCGTGGGATAAAGTACTTTCCGATTCACGTGGAAAAACGTGGCATGCAACTGTTCCATACTCGAATCGATAAAGCCTAAAGTAGAGGAAAGAAAGTAAAGAGAGATAAGAAGTGAGGTGAATTCTGCATATTTTCATTATATCAAGAAAAAGAAACACGCATAAAAACACGTAACATTAGCGACAAACAACGACGACATATTGCAAAGCATATGTGACGATAAAAATCATACGGGTCACAAATGTAGGGGGTGAGGGTAGATAGCGCGTCTCGGAAAAAGTGCGCTGTCCACTTCGCACGTCTATTACGTCCCGTTATCACTGACATTTCCCGTTGTCCTCACAATACAAAACTCGGGCCGCTGCCATCACGATAGAGTTTAATCTCGTTACTCGTCATTCCATTCGCAGTTATTTCCCGTCGACTATGGACGCGAGCGTATATATACGTCGACGGCGGAGAAAACACCGACGGGGGTCTCTTCGGCGAATTGAACGTTAACATTAATTCGCTATGACAGTTATCGCGGACTTCAAACGAATCCAGAGAGTCCGCGGGTTAACATCAGCGCACTCGGTTTATCCTCGAGCTATCTTGTCGCGTAAGGCGCAATCCAAACCGCGCTCGCCATAGCACTTCCGCTTCTATTAAGACCGATGCAAACGTTGCCTTAACGGAGTTAAGGATGAAATTAGATTTTCTGTTTCTCTCTGGCAATGGCAACATTAAAAATGGATCAAGATGAACTTATGGCCTACTGAGTCTTCTACTTGATTCATCCTGATATTGATAATAAGTAAAAAGCCAAGAAACAATATACAATAAAAAATAATTTAAAGAAATATTGTAAGATAAGACATTAAACAAAGAGAAAGAGAAGATTAATAATAATATTAATTACAACACATGCCACAGTTATAACATGATAAATTATGTTAAAATTGTTATTTTTTATATAATATTAATCTTAATTTTGATAAAACTTATAACAAAACAGAGCATTTTCAAAATAATATTAAAAATAAAAAAGAATTGAAAGGAATATAATAATTTTATTTAAAACTTTTTCTAAAAATTGTAAACAATCGAGTTCGGTAGGATTCATCTTATTAAGGCTTTCAGCTTATTTCTCTGAAGCACCATTGATGCAAAAGACAATATACTCGCATGAAGCTCGAATAGCTCTATTCTATTCGACAAATGACTCTGATGAGATTGTTCGCGTTTAATCAAACAGAGGAGGAAAAGCGCTCCCAGCTTGTAGATTTGATAGATATTTAAATGCAGCATATCAATTCTCTTTTTCTTGTTATAAAAAGTTTTATAAAAATAACATTTGATTTCCGAAACACGAGGTCTATTCTATTATAATTACTATATTTTCCTATATAAGTTTAATCTTGTTGTTTTGAATTTGAGAAAGCTTTAATTATTAATGACGTTAATTAATTCTCTTACATTTATATGATTGCCTGATGATAGATATACTGTTAGGTTTTCGCAAAATGTTATATGAAAAATCTCTCATATAAAAATATCTCCTGCAATATTGGTTTTTCAGCATAAAAATGCTAAGAGTTTTTTTATATTTTGGGATACTAGCCAGAACTTTAATTAAAGTCGGAAATGCGAAAAAATTTACTACTTTCAAGACTTGATACATCATATGAAAAATTGCGATTTTTAAAACGCAAATCCATTTTATTATTATTATTATATTTTTCTATAGTTTTAATCATGTTCTTTAGAAATCAAAAAAGATTTAATAATTAATAGCCTTAATTAAGTTTGTTACGGTTGTATATAATTGTCCGGTAAATAGATCTTCACAAAATATTGTACGAAAAATCGAATTATCTTTTGCAATATTGATTTCAGCGTAAAAATGTTAAAAGTTTCTTTTATCCTATTTCCTATCGTGACGTGCTACTCAGAACTTTAAATTAAAAGCCGGAAATGTGAAAAAATCTTTTTCCAATACTGGGATATATCTTTATACGACATACAAAATGTTGTGATTATTCGTCTGTCTCGCGACTTCTGTCGCGATCGAAATGATTGTCCTCTTCTGTATTGCATATGATCCCGTCAGGTTTCATCTCACTTACAGCTTATTTCTCTGAAACACTATTGATGCGAGTGATACCACACTCGCATGAAACTCGGATAGAAACTCTATTCCATTCGACAAATGACTCTGATGAGATTGTTCGTGTTTAATCAAACGGAAGTGGAAAAACGTTCCCAGCTTGTAGATTTGATAGATGTTTAAATGTGACATATCGATTTTCTTTTTCTCGTTATGAAAAGTTTCATAAAAAAATAATATTTGTAATATATTTTTGTAAATAATATTTGTAATATATTTAATATATTTGTAATAATATTTTTTTGTGCAACAATATTATCTCTACTCACTTATTAAGTTTATTTAAATCAGAATTAATGTTTCAACTAACATTTCAGTTAAAGACATGAAATTGTTTTTTAGCAAAATTTGTCCTTTATGTTTAGTGAAGTATATAAAAAAATTAATTGAAAAATGTAATAGGAAAAAATTTTGGTTCATTAATAAATGAGATAAATATAGAATTATAGAGGCATTTATTTTGATAAGTAAAGTATAATTTGTACTTATTCGGTTCGCAATATATCGAACAAATCGAAAAATGCAACGTCATTAAAATACATTATCAGTTTCTTTTGCTACTCTATCTACCAAGAAATGCACTGATGTTATCATACATTTGTTGCTTATCGGCTATAAATTAAAGTTTTATTTTTTTAGCTTATGAATAGCTATTGTTTTAACTTTTCAATATACATGTAGATGCTCGCATATCTCGCTGCGAAATTGCTTTGCGAACAAAAATTTAATTCGCATTTATATCTGCAGTTGAAAACTAAAAATAAAATTGAACGAAGAGAGGCCGATACATACGGGAAATTAAAGCGCCGCGAAACGTCAGGGGACGTTTCACATATATATGTGTGTATATGCATATGCATGCATTTATCGATATTGGCACGAAGAAAGAATAAAAGCCAAACATTGGGAAGAGGAAGATAGCTCTGACACTAAGGTTGAGTGATCAAGAGACACACGGTCGTACCAAGTGTTTTGCATCAAATCACGTACAGCAAAAGTGAGTCGCATCGTATATCTATACTTCAATTACATCTTAAATATTGGATCTAATTAACCGCTAGACCAATTAACAATCTTAATAGATTTAATCAATAGTTTGGGTCTCAATTATATGAAAAAAGTGTTGTTAACATTTGCTATCAATTTCATACATATATAATATAATATAATATATTTAATATTATAATATTATAATATTATATAATATAATATATTTCTCATTTATATACGTATATATTTTATAGTAGGTAAAATATTTCGGCATAAATTAACAATAACGTACGCGGTATTCAATCTTGGCGGCATATATAACAACATTCCATGTTTACATATCATAACCAGCGGCATTGTTATCATTCGCGCGGTGACTTGAGCAGTAAATGATATGAATTGCTCCGTATGTTGAAATTTCTTTTCGAATCGGAATGAGTATCGGAAAATTTTGCTTTGATCATGATAATTAATTTGATGATTAATTTGCGATAAAGGACATAACTGGGCGACAAAAAATCTTTATCAAAGTGCATATTTTGCGCAATTATACTTCAAGTAGGAGTCGAAACAAGGAAGTAAAAATTATAATTTATTATATTGTTATAAACTTTACAAACTATAATAATGTACATAAAATTATTTTTTTACGATTAGAGTTAAATATATTTCCAATTTGTACATTTTTTAGTATCGGTTTTTAATTCTAGAGCTCTTATCTTTAAATGTCGTGTTATCGCGAGTTTCCGTTGGCATAGACAGTAAGTAGAGCGGCTAGGTCACTAAGGCCATTAGAACATTAAAAATCTATTGTAAAAAAATTTAGTTTTGCAAAACAATATTATTCTAATTAAAATCAAAATTATGAAAAATAATATTGTTGCAAAAAATTGTCTTACAAAAAAATAATAGTTATTCTACTTTCTATAAAAGTAGTGATATACTGCATACACAAAATTGCTATTAAACTAATAATGAAAAAGTATTTTTTTAATCTTTTTCTCAAAGAGATAATTTTATAAAAATTTTCAAGACGCTTCATTTTCGAGACCGTAAATAATATTACGGTTATTTCTTTCTTTTTCTCGTCTCGTAGTGTTAGTGCTTGTTTGTCATTTCATCTGTATAGGATGCAACAACGGAACCTTTTAATTTAGTTCGCTATATGTCGAGCGGAAACAAACCCGAAGAGTATGAAAAACGATGCGCAGAAAGAGAGAAATAGGGAGAAAAAGAGCAGCATATCTCACAGAATCGTGTTTCATTACTTAACTCTATATTTCCATATTGAAACATTCATTCATTTTATAGCATTCAAACGCACCGGTTTAAACTTCAATGCTAAAATTTTATGGACGTGCTGATGCATATTAATAATGCAGCATCCACCTTCCGGAACTTTTAGCACTCCGTTGTTGATCCATTCGTGTTATACCGTTAATTGATGGTATCTCGCGGAATTGTACGCATGTTATAGCAAAGCAATAAAAAATGTTTGATCCGAATCCGCTTTGGATGGTTTGGATGGTTCGATTCGAAAGGCTTTCCGAACGATACCCTGGAGAATGGATCGACAATGACAGGAATGCTATTCCTCGTCCCTCTTGTTATCGTCAGGCTTGTCTGGCGAGGCAAAAGATGCAAGCGCGCCCACGAGACACCTACTAAGTTTTCAATGAGCCGAAGTCAGCACATCACGAAAGATTAAGCTTCCTAAAACCCCGAAAGTCTGTCGCGCGAGAGACAGTAATCGACCAAAATGAACGAAATCCGGCCGAGAATAATTTTCAGAAAAATGAATGAAAGATTTTTTAAGCTTCTGTTCCGCTTCCTGCTTCGCGAGTATAGTTGCTAGCCTACATTCATAATATCAAAAAAACAATCACACTTATTATATTAACAAATAAGTTTTCAATCAGCTATTAAAAAAATATTTTGTTTATATCTTAGATTGTTAGGATGTAAATAGTAAAAAAATTCAATTTAGATAATTATTTTTTCTTTCATTCTAGATTTAATGGGAAATATTTTGTAATCTAATTATAATTGTAATTAAGAATTCCTTATCGCAAATATATATATATATTACAGTTATCTCTTATGTTATTAATGTTAATCATAAACTTTTCTAGATTCCATACAAAATTGCAAAGATGATATTAATTATCATTATAGATGACCAAAATTTTTATATAATTAATGCATTAAAAAAAAATAATTTGAATGCAATATTAACGTAGGACATGTCAGGTGAACCTGCGACACCGGTACAGCAACAAAAATCGGTGAGAAAAAGCACGAGTATTGAATTCATAAATTATATCAGCGACGGGTGCGACGTCCGGTGTGTTGTCGGATATAGCTCAAACACAAATAAGAAAATAAGAAAGTGAATAACATTCTGCGAAGTTTTCAAACTCGTATGTTATCCACCGATTTGTCTGTCCGATTGCTTACCACAACCATGGCTTACCGGAACGAACTTTCTTTCGACGAGCAGAATAACTTTGATACTTTGGAAGACAGTCAGTGGTTGCATGTTTGTTGACTTGCTTCCTACATTACACATTATGGAGAAATTTAAATAGAATATTTTCATCTTATAATATCTTTTTAAATTAAAAGATATAATTTTATAACAAGAGCTTTCTTGTGTAAAAGTTATAATAAAAGAAAATTTATTTAAAGAAATTTTTGTTTTAAATACTTTGCAAAAAGAAATATGTAAGCTGTTTAGCTTAAGAGAAAATAAAAATTTTATTTATATAGAAAATAGCACAGAAAAAAGTAAATTCTCTTTTATGCAAATCAAAGTTTCAAACTTAATAGTAAAAAAAAATGTTAATTAAAAATATATAACTTTTGCCTTTTAAAATTTATATTTAATCGCACATAATGTGTAATATATTACTACGTTTCTTATTTCAAGTGCGGTAGAAAATGGCCGAATAAAAGGAAAAAGGCTTCGATCGCAAAGAGATCTGAGGGAGAGGATTTACGAGAAAGAGAGCGAAACGTGTATAAGACACTGGCGGAATTTTGAAAGTTTTGCGACCCACTTTCTTAGTGAGAACTTTTAAAGCAGAGCATCACGGCGTACGACGTGCAAGGTTTTTAAAAATACAAGCAATATTTTTCTTTCATGATTTTTCTGTGCAAATTATTACCAGCGATTCAGGAGAGAGCAATTCTGTATATCGACTTTTATGGGAAAGTAATTTACGGGACGGGGGAGGAGAAGAAGAGAATCGAAACACTATATAATAGCTATGAAATATATATGCGCACCACAATCTGGTTTATACCGTAAAATTCAGCACACAACTGGACCGCTATCTTACACTCCGGGAAACAATTTGTTTTAGGGGAAATCATTTTATTTTTTTTTTTTTTTTATTTCTTTCTAAACTCGCAGTCGGACGCTCGCGATGGATTAGTTCTGTGAGCGCGCGTATCACATTGATAAAAGAGAAGCAGAGGACAGTTAAAAACGGTCCGTGAAATAAAAACCATACTATCAATAATAGTTATCAATCTCGTCGTCATTATTTTAACTAACGATGTGCTTCTTTTTTTTCGTGCTGTTGGATCATAAGGACATTTCACATGTGTCACAAAAATATAACAAAGGGCACCAGATATATTTTTTTTTTCAAAATAACGAATTTTGTCATAATTGTGTATTGAATTTATAAAAATAAAATGCGACAAGACATAAAAATGTATGAAATAGAAAATATAGACAAGATGCAAATGATGGGATAATGAAAAAAGAGTATGAATTGGAAAATGAACAAATATATTTAATAAGCAGTCAAACTTTGTCGAAAGCAAAATTTAACATTGAGCAAGATATTAAGGTAATACGAGTTTGATACAGGAAATATTAGAAGTTCCTTCAAAACAGTCATTGCTTTTCACGCAAATTTCAATATTTTTCAAATACTTTCTTAGGAATTTTTAATCTCTTCAGAGTTGAAATTGAAAAAAATTTATTTCATTTTTTTTAATTATATTTTTTAAAATGTATGTATAATTATAAAAAACAATTTTATAATTATAAAAAACAATTTTTTTAAATGTATGTATAATTATAAAAAACAAAAAAATAACTTGAAGAATGTTTAAAATTTCTGAAAAAATAATGTACACATAGGCTTTGTATACATGGCCATTATGTTAAGATTAATTATTCGTGAAAAGATTTTATATAATAAAATTCTCTCTCTTGTATGATGTTTCTGAAAAGATTAAAAAAATAAAAAATTCAGAAAGAGAATACGCTTCTTAAAAATTATTATAGATACATTCCTCATACACACATACAAGAGTGTAAATGCTTTTCGTAAATAAAATATACGGGGATCAAGTTTGACCTAATTCTAGTATATAGCAGTAGAATATTATGATACTCAAGGGATAAATAGTTTAGTTTAGAATCTCGTTATATTTCGTGGTGGAACAACGAGAAGTCTCCATGTGCACCAGCTGATAAGCTGCCAAGTTTTCGTTTGTTTCTTCGAACAACGGAATGAATACTTTATTATTGAAGAAGATATGATGAAGCGCAACGAATATAATTGTAGCACTACACTATTTTGTACTGCTGGCCTGATTAAACGCCACAGCTCAATTGGATTTTGGACGAGATATGATACGGAATATAATTCACAGTTTAATTAAAAGTATGCGATCCTTCATTTGTGCCCGATTATCGCAGAAACATTTGCAGGCGAATATGCATTCATAATAAGGTATTGTAAATTTAACATTTAATTATATATATTTTTCTCTTTCACTATATTGTAATATAATATATATTATTCGCTAAAAATAAAAATATATTATTTTATAGTATTTTAAAATTTAGCGATACATTTAATATAATATCAAAGAAGAAAGTTTTTTTTAGATATCATGTTATATTTTTCAGACTATCGTTTCTTTTTGATAGTAATTTTATTAGGTAGTTAAACATAGCATCATAGGGATGCAAACAAATGTCGTATATGCTCGAGGTGCTATTATATGTGCTGTATCGAAGTGGACATTAATGTCCTCTTACGGACGATTTAGTGCATATTCTATGATTAGAATAATATATGTTGGTTAAAATAGCCGAAATATCTCAACAGACAGTTAAACGCACGAATATAATCTCGAATATTTAGAAATTTTATTGTCAATAAATAAAAACTTCTTTTATTTCTCATACATAATATTCCACTTATATTTTTATAAAAAATTATAGGTTTTCAATATTATTTTAATACATAAAAAAAATTATTTATAATTATTTTCAAAGTGTTAAAAATCGCATAAAAATATTTTTTTAAAAATATTTTCTTTTCGCAATATTGTTATTTTGTCGTTTCATATAAAACAATATTCAGTAAATATTTAAATTAATCGAACCAAGTAATTTTATTATGTCTACCACAGGCGAATTTTATGATCGGAAAATATTTGGCGATTAAATATGATTTTTATTTTATATGAGTAATTTTGTTATAAGAAATATTTGAATTCAAAATATTCGATCAGATCGTGAAAGGTATTTCGAGAGTCGTGCGTATTCAATTACATGTTTAACAGCTTGAAAACGAAATTAGCCTCGTGAGAGCGACCGCGCCCAACGGAATTCGGCCCGTTGAAATGCATTCAAAACTCGTCCGCATCGCGCCATGTATTTTGGCCTGTACTTTGATATCGTTAGCCCCCAGGCGCGTTAAACATTTCAGGAATGTTGGCAATACGTATATCCATGCCCGTGACATATGTTTCTAATGATTTTCGTACGTATTGAGGCGCGCGTATTGGCAAATATACGCGCTATATACGCGACGAACGGATTTCTGTCACTAACGATATATTATTAATACGATTAAAACTACAAACTTTATCATATTTCAATACACTTTGAATGATTCTAGATTGAGGACAGTTTTGTTTTATCAGTAAAATTTAAACTCTCTATTTTCACGGTAAAAAGTAGTCGTATAGTTGTGATATAACTGCAAAATTGACAAAAAGATTACATGTGAGTTAAAGATTTATATTGCATTCCATGTTTTTTTATCCCTCAAATTTTTCCATTATTCTATTTCATTATATGCAATCTTTTTAAAAGCGATATATTTAAAAAAGAAACTACAAAGTACTTTACAAAATTGAATCGTAATTTAATTTTGATAAACTATATGACAAAAAAAAGGAAAATATGTGAACAATTAATTAAGGCAATGAGAAAATATAAGCATTAAATTTTTATGCCTTTAAGATGTCACATTGAATGAATCTCAATGAATGTAATATAACACGAGAAACCTCAGATCTGCTAAATAATTTAAGAGAAGAGCAGAATTTCCTTTTCTTGTATTTTCATAATCTGTTTTACCGTTAATAAAAGAGTCTCTTCTAGCTCTTCTGACTCTTTTTAATTATTTACGTTCGTTCGCATTTCATGTATAATTATAAGTTAAAAGGAAGCTCTTTTTGCGATCTTTATGCTTATTTAATTCATCTGTAAAACTTCAAAAAAGGAAAGAGTCAAGCGGGACTGTATAGGGTTGTCAAGTCGTTTGTAAACCGATGAATCTAAAAATATCTCGACGGCGGGGGAGTCAGAGACCCATAAATTCGGAGCCGGTACGATAAAACTCGCTGACACGGCAGAGGCCGTAATTGCTCCGAGTGCCTCGTAAAGCGCGCATTTATAACAAGCGTATACGTATTTTGTGAACGTCGGTATGTCGTTGCATTCAACCGAGCAAGCGAAGTTTTTCGTTAAACTTGTCGCCGCATATATGTGTGAAGGATTTGCATGAAAACAGCCGAGTTTATGACATTGCATCTTTCACGCAGAAACATCGTCGTCTTTTTAAGATATTCAAGCAACATCCGCTTACAATACTAACTATACTTTCTTAAAGTTCATAATTAAACGTTTATAAAATCATTTTTGTCTTGATCATTTATACTCGAAATTATTTAATATAAGCTACAAATGAAAATTTTTATTCGAGACGAAAGATATCGTTATATTTTCAAGGCATTTAAAACAAAAGTTTTCGCAACATTAACTATATCATTCTTTTCTTCGATTTTATAATTTTATTATATGAAAAATAAAAATTTTAATTGGTGTATTTGAAATTATATTTAAAATTATTTTTTGTCAAAAACACGATAGAACAAAAAATCACGAGCAGTAATTTATTTTCTATTTTATATAAATTGATTTGATAAATATTAGAATGCGCGCCCATGAATGCTAGTTTGATGTAGGCGTATCTGCTAGATTCAATTCAAAATATTCGGTTTATTCTGTGATATTGTTTTCTGAGCAAATTTAATCTTGTTGTGGTGGATCGCAATACACTTGGATACTATTAATGCATAAAACATTTAGTTGTATAACAGTATAGGTATATTTGGACTAGTCACAAGATGGACGCAAATGGTGATGGTTGCGTTTCATCGTGATACTGTTATATTTCAATAGCTATACTCGCAAAAACAATTCTCGTCAGGAATAGTCAAAAGTGGTTTATGCGTTTTATTTGTCTCCAAAATAAAACGCACTATCTACAATCGACGCTTCAACGTTTTCAAAGCAAACTTTTGTCAGAGATAATGCAAAAAAAAATATTATTTAACTGTCAAAAAATATTTTCTATCTATAAAATAATTGTTTTTTTTTTTTTATTTTTTTACATACATATATGTATATTTAATTTAAGTATTTTACAGAAAGATATTATAGATATGAATTAAATTTATTTTATAATTTTTTAATTTTATAATTATTTGTAATAAAAATATTAAATAGAAAATTGTATAATATTAAAATTTATCTATAAAAATATGAAAATTATAATAAAAACGTATCAAAGTTTGAAACTTAATTTAGATTTTATATAATATCAATGCAAGCCACATCTTTTGCAGTTATCTAATTTAGACCATATAGAGCATATCGAATACATTGGATCGATCCAGGTATGAGATAAGGTACATTAAATCCACGCTTAGGTCTGCTTAAGCTCGCACTTGACCTCAATCGTAATGTGGACAGATCTAAGATATTGTTAGCATATTGATTACAACTTAATCGTGACAATGTAAAGCAACTTCCATCATTGAGGATGTTACAAACCAGCATTATCAAATTTTGTATTATCAAACGCGTTATATATCAAATTATGAAAACAGATATTGATTAAAATTTAAATAAGAAAATAATATAAAAGAATAGCTCTTATTCTTAACAATCTTAATGATATCATGCATAGGTAGATATGTAAAGTAAGTATGTATTTATTCATCCAGTATTATTTAATCTACGAAAATGACTTGCCAAAAATATATGCTTATCGCATTGGAAGGTTTAAAATTTAAAAAAATTTTGAACAAACATATATATATATATATATATATGTGTGTGTGTGTGTGTGTGTGTGTGTGTGTGTGTGTGTGTGTGTGTGTGTGTGTGTGTGTGTGTGTGTGTGTGTGTCTGTGTGTGAAACGTATCGGAATTAATATTGACACAAGCAATGACGGGTAAAGAGAATAAATCAGTGTAACGAACAACTGTCAAAACAGCGCCATTTCTCACACCGTTATGCTCAGTCTGCTTAAGAGCCTGCACCCCTATACATTTCATCTCGTCTCGTTTCGCATCACTTCTCCACAACTTCTATTATTTCACACTCGTGAGCCTTTATCGTTTTGAATCGCGACAACACATCGTGTTGAGCAAGTAAATAAAATAATCCGTCTTCCCCTTCATCAATATTTTCCCTCACTCTTTTCAGCAGTTAGCTTAACACTTTCAAATGAGCAAGATACAAGTGAAATAAATGCTAATTTATTAGAATTAAATCTCGTACAATATATATGAGGTAAAAACCTGCGGTTATTTATTTTTTATTAATTATATTAAAAACTGATTACATGCGTTTAGCATTCTTAATGAGTTCTTTTCGTAATTGACTTTGTAATTTCAAACACAAGTTTTGAAGCAAGAGCAAATTTACGAAAGCACAAAGTGGTGTACTCCAACATTGGCGCAAGACCAATATTTCCTCGTTGATCTATATCCTATTAAATTTTCATCACGCTTTCAATAACACTACTTGTAACAATCAATCTGCGAGCATCCAATTAAGTGCGTCGGATTATCCGGCAGCAATTTTGATAGCTACGAGGACTATATTTCTATATATTCATATATTTTATATTCATTATCAGTCTCTGTATCCTTTCCGTTTGAGCACAAAACTAAAACTACATCATCGACATAGATTGTTGTAAATATTCTGTTTGAAAGAATATCTTTATATTTTTTAACAGATACATATGCAATCTTAAAAAATCCTTGTATAAGAAAAAATTACAATAAAAGAAATTAATTTTTAAATGAAATTAAGCGATTAATTTACGTTATAAAAATTATTTAAATCTGAAAAAGTTTAACAAAATATAACTGTAAAAATATAACAAAAAAGTATGAAATATTGTAAGTATGTACAAAGATCGTAGACATGTCATTTTATTTCAATATCGAAATAGTCAACTTTAACATTTCGACAGGAGCGAGCATATACATATACTCACGATCTATTTCTATTAAACGACGTGTCTCGCATAACCATCGTTTATGTCAATGGCGAAGATCTAAGCGCAATTTCAGGATCGAAATGTCGACTTTGCGAAATTATTATCTGCAGAACGTGGCGCGATTGGAAAACAAACCCTTGAAACTGTCTGAATGATACATTGGCGTCAATGGATTCGCAAGCAATTTCCCATTTATTTTCTATGATTTTCTTATCTCTTAGCACAGGAGATGAGACTATTATAAAATGAAACTTACATAACTCGTGTCTCCAAATACAAAAGAGATCTAAATTATGAAGAATGTCTTTCAAAATAAAAGTAAATTATTTTAACTGAATATCTTGCAGTTTAACTCCACTTCGAAAGAATAGAAATAAAGTATGAACAACTTTGAGAAACTTGAAAACACGTTTTGCATGTAAAAAAGAAATTATAGAAGAACTGATAGAAATTTGAATAGTTATAAAACAACTTATACAATTTATCGCCAAAATAATTAATTAAATAATGCAATTGTCTAACGCAATTTTGTATTTACATGGTAAATCAAAATTTATTACAATGTACAAATGTTAGCAAAATTGTTAGATTATTTTTAATTTTTTCTCGAAAGAGAGTTTAAGTCAACCCATCAATTTTCAAGTAGCCTGGCGGATCTCGCGTTAATCTCTTCGTATCTCGTACCACGCCGTTAGAACTCAGTAATTAAATTTCAGTCCCAGGCCAATTGCTCGTGATTGATTTGAATCGTTAAGTGGATATGGTTATCATATTACGTCCACGTTGTTCTCTTTCCCCTCTTTCTAACATTTTCGCGCTCGTGTATATATAAATAATTTATAATCGCGCAAATTTATTCTGCTTTCTCCCCTTATCTTTTACAAAGCAATTTTCCATAAGCGAGCAATAAATTTATGCAAGGCATCTTTCAACAGTGTATTACAGTATAAAATAGTGTAAAATCTTTTATCAAAAAAATTATTTTATTCTAATAAAAATTTTGATTTTCTCAAAGTAATTTCGTGTACAACTGTTCTATTAATATCATTCTAGATCTATATAAATTTAATAAATTTTTATAAATTAAATAAAAATATATAATACATATTAAATATAAATATATAAGCATGGCTATACGTATAATCTAAATTACTATCATCAAAATATAAGATTTATACAAATTTGTATTTATATTTAATAATTTTATTTAATTTGTTAATGGTTAGAAAATACCCTTATGATTTAAAGAAGATATTCGCTCAACTCGACAAAGATGTACATAGCTAGTTTCTGTCTAACATCTGCTGCTAATTACTACCGATCTAATTATCATCTGACTCGAAACAGTCTCTGCAATTAATCAACACACACATTTTTACGTATTAGACTTTTACATCTTTCTTTTATTAGGCTAAATTTACATAGATATATACTAATATTAATAATATAATAAATACTTATTTAAAAAATATTATACATACACAAAATTTAAAAAAAATTATATTATTTATTAAAAAAATAAAGATGTAAACATATTTATAATTATTAGCAATGCAAAAAAAATCTGTACAAACCAAAGACAAAAAAATAAAGAACAATTAACTATCTTTCATTATTAAATTTATTTATATTATTCTGGATTTACATGATATTCTAAAAGTATAACAAAAACAATTACATATAATAAGTATTATTCAAGTGGAAGATATTCAACATATTTGCCAATTAATTTATTTCAACGGCGATATGCATTCATAAAACTCTTTTTTGACAGCTTCCTTTTATTTTTGGCATTAATTCGTTTTTCTGCATAAGATGTTTTAATGTGCGATAATCAATATTCAACAATAATATCCATAGTATTCGATTAATTTAATATAGTACTGATAATATATATACACATATAATATACATACAATCTCAGCTAATAATTTCTAATCACAAAATATGAAATAATAATTTATTATCGAGATAAATAATCCGCAGGTTTTGAAATAATTTCTTTAACACAAAAATTTCATCTCTCTACGTGTTTGACGGTGACATTTGTCACCGATGCGTCTGCGTCATCGTGAGCAGATAAGAGCAGGTCAAAATGAAAGTTTGCGTCGCGCGCGAGAAGGGCGGGGTGATATCAGTCAAACTGTTTTCGAATTTGAAGGATAACCTCGGGTAACCGACGACATCTCCAAAGAAAGTATCTCCGACCTGCTTTCGCCGAGCCGGATCGATGGCACCGAACTTGTCGTCGCTACGTACATATATAGCGAACCGGGCTACAGACTCGTTTATCCCTGCCAAGGACATTCAGACGTCCATTTACATGGTAACATGGCACGACGTCGACGTCGTGTAACTGGGCGAGTTTCTATCCGGCTACCCGACAAAAGGTTATTAGATCCTGACGATCTCACTCTCTCCCCCGCCTCTCTCTCTCTCTCTCTCTCTCTCTTTATCTCGTGGCTCACTTACACGCGACGTTATGGCTCCTCGGCTTTCGACCCGTCGAAACAAACTTCTGTCGTGTACTCGGAGATTTGGAGACGTAACCGTCGGGGCGTCATCGGGAAGAATCCCGCAACGTGTCGTCACCAACCAGTGCAGCGACATGCCGGAAGTTATCGAGAAACATGGAATGTATAGGGTACGGTTTACCTCTTGGTGTATATATCTTGCATTCGCGTTGGAACAAAGAAATCTTGACAGTTTTGAGACAATGCATAACACGGAAGCAAGACAATCGCACCTGTGCACTTGTCACATTGTCATCTCGCGATTCTTCTTAGAGTGTTGAAATATTATTTTCTTAATATCTGAAAAATTAAGAGTCAGAGCGAAAGATATTCCATTGATTTTTATTTTTTATGACGAATGTGTCGTAATTAATTCATAATCCGATTTCAAATTGGAAAAGTAGAGAGATTCAATATAAAACAATTTTGATATAATTTTTCCTTTTTCTCACTTTTATCAATTATAATATCCTAAGCGCGCGCTTACTATATCATTTTTTTTTAATACAGTAATGAGTAAAGTACAGAAGATTTATATGTGAAACATCGCACAAGTTTCTATCGGAAATAATAACGATCGTATATAATAACTACATAAATTGCTTCTGCACTATGTAAGCATTATTAATACACATATTTACGTATATAATTGAAAGCTGATCAGAATATCCGAGCGTTATACATTACGATTAATATATCCCGTTCACGCCGTTCCGATTCAAGACTGACAATGAGCGTAACATCTCGTAATCGATGATAAAGTGCGTATTCGTAGCTATTAGTAATGACGAATCGGTTATTGTGGAAACAACATCGCACCATTTCCTCTCGGTAAATCAACCCTCAGAGTGATTGCCGATCATCTCTCTCCCCTCACCCCTCTCACCTTCCTAGAAACTCTAATTATCTCCGATGCTCCCAAAGTGACGTATGAGAAGATGATATCTGATGCCTTCGTCTAAGTTCATACTAAAACTTTGTTTTCATCGGATTGCCTAAGGGCTGGTAAGCTTGCTCCGTAATCGCTAGCCAAGTCATCAGAATCTAATAACCTTTTGTTCGGAGAAACTAGCGGCCTTACATAGCGTGTCGTTACACCATAAACGGTCGCTCCATTATGATTATTCGCTTAGGTCTATCTCGAGCCAAGATATGCAGTACCTATAATTTAAATTCATTGTCTGATTTGTATATGATGAAAAGTGAAAGAGTAAAGTGATTTTATTTCTCTACACAACGATTCTTGCACTTTGCAATTAAAGATACTGATAAGCGGAAGTCATACTCACCGATTTCTTATGCAACTCGTTGTAATAATCTATGTCTGGTTAGCTAGAATCATACATTATAGAATTTCAGAAATTAAGATAAGCGTATCATTGAATCAAAACATTTCTGGACAGCAATCGAAGAATATAAAATACGATAATCACATTTAAATAATAATAATCTGCCGCTGATATAATCGTTCACGATGATAATTAGCTCATCAAGACTCGACTTAAAGATTCAATCTGGCATTTTGATTCGAATCACAGACGCGGTTTTGAAACCTTGAATCGATACACCTTCGATTTTGCGAGTCCATCGACTTTACTATTGCCCGTTTATCTTGATCTTATCGCTTATTTTTTTATTTATGACCTGTTCTATCAGTAATTCCGCGAGCGTAAAAAGGGTGCGATATAAAAATACGTATACGTTAATCTATGGAACATACTGGCGGTATATATATATCAGGAAACTATATTGATTTAACGGTCGGATATAAACGGTACTCTGACATTGGCTCTGTTCTGTTTAGATGTGCTTACTGTTATATATGCCGCCGTTTTTATTCAGTATCACACAAACTTTATTATTCTAACATTTTTTCGTGCTTTTTAAATATTATTTTAACAGTAAAAAAGATATTAAAATTGAATAAAACAAAATTCGCATGAATAATGTAATTCGAATTAAATTTTGATAGAATATATATTAGTACTTAAAATAAATTTATTAAAAATTTACAAACACTATAAAATTACTAATTCGCTGAAATATCTGCAAAAATTTATAAAAGCTATTCAAGTATAAAAAAACTTTATATTTATACTTGAGTCTTCACATTCTGCGAAAGTATAAAATGAGATTCTTTACAAGCACCAGGAAGATATATTCTCGCAGAAATATTATCGCAAATTATACAAATTATTTAATAATGTTTTTTCCGCACTTAACATTTAAATAGAATAATATACGCCCTCTCTGGCAATATTAGTTCTTGCTCTTTATTACGTTTTCGCATTTTTACTATTACATAAAGAAGAAACGCATACGCGTTTGTATATCACGTCTGTAGAGGGGGAAGTATTGCGATTAAGGCAATTAAGTTAAGTGGCACTAGATTACGAACGAAGAACTTATACATCCAAGATACTGGAAGAGAATTGAAATTATTTCAGCGGTCTCGCAAGAGAACTTATGCAAGCGCAGCACTGCATTCGGGTTAATGAAGTGGAAGTCTTGGGAACTAAAGTTTCCTCGAGAATGGCCTAATCAGCTCGCGATCATATCGCGGCGGATTTTCCTAATCGCCACGCGATGTTCCTTCGCAAAGTGTGTGATTTTATCGCGATAGATCTTACACACCACTCACCGAGCTAAGAACGGATTGTCACAGCTTATCCCGCTGCGTATCACACGCCCGCCCTCAGAAGTCGTACGTACCTTTCGTATCACCGAGAAAAGTACGTTCACTAGGGTGCTAGGTACGGATTTTAATGGAAAAAGCGTATCTGCACAACGGGTGTCTGAATCGCGAGAATAGTGCCGAACATAGTTTCTCTATCTTGTTTATTTCTCTCCTTACATTTCGGACTATCTAGCTCGGGCTATAAAACGCTGCTCACCCTGTCCATCCTTTCTCACCCTTTCCTTTTTCAACTTCCTCTCGCTATCTCATCATACATTCTTGTTTTTCTCTCTTCATTTTTCCATCTTCTTTCTTTCTTTCTCTCTTTGCCCGTGCATCTCTAGTACAAACGTGCCGTTTTACAGCGAAGCTAGTAACCTTTTCTCTATGTTTGACTCTTTCCCTTTTCCATTGTCCTTAGAGTCGACCGTTTCACTCGGGAGCCGTAAAGTCTGAAGCGCAAATAGCGAAATATTCGAGGCATGTACGCGGCGCGGTGCAGTTGAACTGATATTTGTAGTTAACCGCAAAACACGGATGAGCGTGTTTCTCGTTCTTAACGGCCACGCTGCAGAAACGATAAAGTCACCTGGATAAAAAGGGTTATACGAGAAACACGTATAATCGTGCTGTGTACTTCGAGCGCCATTTCCGACGTGTTATTCCGACTAAAATTAAAGTTTTTTTGCCTCATCCCCGTCAAATCGAGAGAAAGACGAAAGAGCTGGTTCCACGCAACGGAACTCAAATTGTCGACGATGTATTCGCATTTGCGCGAAAACTGATTCGCCGCGTTCGTTCACGGTTCTCTCTTTTAAAAATTGGAAAAAAAAAATGAAAGAAAAAATTCGGGAAATTCTTTTGTAGGTAAAATCGAGAAGTGTTAATTATAATTTTATTAAAATTAAAAAGACTCCTGATGTGTTATACATATTATTAAATATTATCAGATATTTTTATTATTTTATTGCATCGCGTTTTAGAAATCAAGCCACGTTTTCTTGTTGATCAAGTATATTTATTTACTCTCTTGTGTATCAATTTTTGCAAAATTAATTTCATTAATTCTCCCCTGCTGTATAAATTATTCGAATCCCGAGATGCTGTCTCTCGGAGAACTTTAAAAATATAAAGATTATTGATTGAACGAGTTAATGAGCCGATAAGTCGAGCGATTCAGAAGCTTAATACATGTCAAAATTTAGAAGACGATAAAATAATAATAATATAACGATGAATCATAACACACAAGTGCATAAAGTGGATAATTAGAGCAATGTATACTAAGACATTAAAGTTTTGTTTGCTTGTCAAACATAACTGTTCTGAAACTTGTCGGAATAATAATGATATGTACTTCTGTATATTTGCTCATCAATTAGAAAAGAAAATACGATTATGTATTAAAAAATTAACAAGTCGAAATTATTTTCCCGATCTATGTATTTATCATACTGTGTATTTGTCACTATAACAAAGTATAACTAGATTTTATTGAAATTGTAACTAATTAAATAATTTTTGTAGCGATAATTTGCAGCTTATCGCGAGCAAACTTGGCAGATTTATAAAGACTGCTCTTTTCTAATTTATTATGAAAATTAATTAGAGAGGGCAATTATTAAATATAGTATATTTAATATTTTTATTTCTTTGTTTTGTCTATTGTACTCACTGTAATGGTTGCCTTCTGAAATTATCCGCTCCATCCCATGTTTGTTTGATCTCGCTGTCATAATTGCGGCTGGCTATGCAACGATTCTCGCGGTTGTACTATATAGTTCGTATAATATCTGCGTCTTGTTGGAGCTTGTTGTTGAGCTGCCTTTGTAGCACATACTCAAGGATTGTCATGGTTTTCTAACCGTGTACGAAACACGGTACTTTATTGCGGAATCTGCAAAACCGCGCGGCATCTCGCGAGCTCGCTTCTTAGGTATTTCGCGAAGAGAGAGCGTCCATCACTTTGGCCGCTGCAAATATGCTCGTTAACTGTAGAGGGATATCGCGTTACGTTTCGTCGAGTCGAGTCGAGCATTTGTAAGTGGATAAATACGGGGTGAGTGATCGTAATCTATTTAGATGTCTCTCGCAAATTGGGAGAGAAATTGAGGATGCTTGCACAAAAGATAAAGCTATAAGACAAGCATAGGCTGAGATGCTAATGAATACTAAAAAAACATATGGAATAGAAGATGAAATATGATATGATATTATGTAATAGAGGAGGAGAAGAGATATTAGAAGAAGAAAAGATAATTTTATTTTTAATATTTTATCAGCTTTTGACAACGGTAAATATAGCAATCTCTAGAATTTATAATGACTTATAAGTGGTATATTTAGAAAAAAAATTTAATTATTTTATGTATTTTCCGATAATAATGATTAAATTTTTATACTTATGATCGAATATGCAACTGTTTCAACAATCATTTTTTAATACCGCTTATGACATTAGTATAACCGCAGCATTTTGCTGCTCACGTTTTTGTCTCTTGTTTCTCTTTGAAAGAGAAGTACTGTAAGCGTTGAAATTTTTAATGCAACGGAAACTTTTTAGGAAGATGTTTCCCCAGTAGCCAGTTATCCTTAATTTGGAACAACGCCAATGCGCAGTTATTAGAAGTTGGCGACCCGTGCGTATTGTGATAGTTAAATATTCAATTTCCATAATCTTATCTAGTCTCATGCCGATTCCGTTGGCAAAAGTGATTGAAAAAACGCAATGATTGTGCCAGTGTCTTATCTAAAGTGTATGTATTTTGATCGTTACTTAATTAAATAAAAATTAAATAAAAATAAGATTAAAATAAAATTTCTTGATAAACGTCAAAATTAATAAAAAAGGACACGTTAAAAAAGTTATATCTGTGACATATTTAGTTATATATATTTTTTTTTTTAATATTTTCTTTTTTTATATATTTATTAGGAAAGGCACATAATTATGCTTTTAACGCGACGGTTGGAAAGTGATAATGAATCTTCTATGCAAAAACAATTAGCTAATTTAAAATAAATATCAAAAATAAGCTATATCGTTTAAAAGCAAAAATAATCATTTGCAAAGGAATTGCGAAACGTATTTTGCATTTGTTCAACTATTCGTGCACTTCTCTTCAAACGATGTTAATTAACAGAGAGCAAATGTTTCGTATTCATCTAAAATTTTTTTTTGCATCAATGAAATATAAATAGATAAAATATAAAAGAGAATATTTGTATTTTTTATTTAATATTTTAATATTTAATACTCTTATACTACTCATACTTTTTAATTCTACGAAAGATTTTCTTAGATTTAATTACATCAATATTTCTGAGACTCATTATACATTGCTCTTTTCTTTAATCCTGCTAATTAATAGAGAAACATTATATCAAAAAATGATGAATATGCAATTTCTTCTTCTTTTTAAACACAATTCTATAAATATTTCAAAATTTGTAGTATTATTAATTAACAACTGACCTATTATTTATTACACAATATTATGAATATGTTTTTTTTTGTCACGATATATTCTTACATATTAAATTTAATGAATCTTATAAAAATCTTATCAGACTCAATCAATTTATTATAAAACAAATACAAAGAAATTGGTTTTTTATATATTTGGTTGTCACATGTGTATATGAGTGATTTAAGTAGATAGATAAAAGTGTGCTTTTTATCTGAGTTTCGATGCTTACTTTTTTTGAATCTTCTCTTAATTCATCGTTCCGTGTTTCGAATACAATCATGTGACAATAGAGTGTCAGAAATACCGCTCGGCAATGTCCTTTGAAGCTCGTTAGTTACTTATCGTTGGCAAAAGGAGCATTCTTGATAAAAGACTGTCGGAACGGAGAAGACGCAGGTCTCTGAAGAAGGCAAAAGGATTTCTCCGAGAATCTGGTCGTTTCCACGACTGTGAGATGTCTCTCAAAGATGAAGATTGTAACAAAGGAAATACTCTCAAGCCGATCGTCTAAAAGTGTTACGATGTCACCTTTGTAACGAACTTCTTCCACTTTTTTATTGCATATTTATTTGAGAAAAAAAAATATGGAATCAATCTCGCATCAATTATTTAAATATAATAACAAAAAATATGATTAGTATAATATATTATTGTGTTTATTAAATTATATTTATTAAATATTATCACATAATATAAATCATATTATATACATAATATTAATAAGAATATATTTAATAAAAAGAATTTTTTTTTTCTAAAGAGACTATTTAAATACGTAATATTCTCGGTTTCTGAATTTGATGATCTTGAAAGGAATTTTTTTGCGGACATTATAAAAATCAATAGTAAAAAAAGATTAAACATTAAGAAAAAAAATCATAAATTTTATATATGTATAGTACTATAAAGTAGAATTATATTATTCGATACCAGTGAAAAGATCGATGGAGACTTATCAGGGAGCATTTATTTTTTAGGATACGTTATGTACATGCGGCTCTACATGCTCCACCCGAAAGAGCAGGCCACTCCACTTCCTCTTTCAACATTTTTATTTAGTAAACATCGTAATATCATAGTATGTACAATAATATACCTATCTATTTCTAACGATATCACTGCGATTACGGATTTCTTTTGTGTCCACTTTTTTTTCTTCTTATCTCATACGCTTGCACTTAGCGAAATCGTCAATTAGAATCTACGGCTCGTCGAATTCCGGTCTGTCGTATTGTTTCAAGCGCACACTCCAAACAATTAATTCACAATCTAGTTAACGATTAGTTTCTCACTCGGCGCCTATCACCTGTCGCTGTTGCGAAATTTCACGCGCGCTTTTGTGCCCGCAATAAAATGCGCGGCGCGCGCAAATTGAACGCAGCATCGATACGGACGAGTCGAGAGAAGATGAGAGCGATACTTTAAAATCTCTCTGATTTTTTTTTTACGAAGAGCGATCGCACTTTGTGAAGCTCTGCAAATCTGCGCACACACGACAAATCATTTTTCCGTAAATGTCCTTTCTGTACAAATAGTGTACACAAAAATACAGGTGTAAGCGAATACAACCGCACGTTCATATGTCACAACTCCAGAATATATTCGCGGTATCTATATGAAAAAAAAAAAAATGTGCACAATGCCAAGGGAAAAAATAGTCTAGGAAGTGAAGACACTGAAAGGGAAACAATCGCATTGAAGTTCTGAGATCGGAATGAGGATGTAAGGGAGGTTTCGCGGACAAACCAACCACGGACTTTGAATTGGATTCCGTTCGCGCCTGGAATTCAATTCTCGACACGGCCGGCCACGTGGAATGAACAAAATTCGAATTCGTTTCATCTTTCCGAACTCGGGCAACGTGCCGTGTTTACCTCATTTCACGGCTCGCAGAGTCGGGAATTCGAAGCGTGTTCGCTTCTATTCTACGCACTATAGGGTAAGACTGCCATAATGTTCTCTCTTCACGAGAAATCCTTTAATTTATTTTGAGATGATTTTTCCAGACATTTACAAGTTTCAAATAATTAATGATAAGAAATAGAAATTATTAACAAACTAAGCTTAAAGAAGAAAAATAAAGACCATAATTCTTCGGTTATTTCAAAATAAATTTTTGTTAAAAATATGTATATATGTATATGTTAAATTTGAGAATAAAATAAATAAGCTCTTTATAAATATTTTCGGAACAAGGAAAAATTTTTTATCTCCAATTGATTCTGAAAGTAACGATTAAAACGACATTTTAATGATTCTGAGCATATTGTATGTCAATAATTGTAAAAAATTGATAAAAATTACTATAATCAGAATTGTTCTGCAGTTATCACTTTTTGACAGCAAGCGACGTGACGCTTAAGTTACTTCCGTTTCCGTGTATAGATGAATCCTAGCGAAAAGCCACGCGATGCCTGGTACGATATTCGGTCACGATATCACTCTTGGTCGATAGGATATCGCGTGATGTACACGTCGCGTAATGAAACGAGTGTTTCATCCAATAATTCGTATTATTAGAAAGTAATATTACGCGAGAGAAAGAGAGAAATAATTTTCGAATGTGTGTACAGTTGCAGTTGCTGATAGTTTCGTTTTGGGATCAGACAATAATTTCGCTCGCGCATTGCATTCGAAGGATGATGAATGCCGCTTAATGGCTCGCGCAAAATTGCATTTGATTTTGAATTCGCCCCGAACACTCGGTCCGGCTAATCGTTACGCTAAAGGAATCAGTTTATCGAAAAATATTGGAGAGTAATGGACCGAATATATTTTCATAATTAAAGTTAGAAGAGCACCAACTGCGTTACTGCTAGATTTAGCATGATTCTTTTGTATGTACAATTAACAAAATTGACATTTTTGCGCATCACAGATATTTTAGAAAAAAATCTCTCTCTTGTATTAATGTATCGTAAATTCTATATGATGAAGGATGAAAAGAGAGAGAGAGAGAGAGAGAGAGAGAGAGAGAGAAGAGGAAAAATTTGATATTAATATTATAAGCTACAAAATCACAGCCAAATTGTGTGTATATTCTTAATTCTAATTTATATTGACGATTTTATAAATTATACTCAAGCTTAATTTAATATAAAACGTATTATATATATTATAATTATTAAAATGAAAAATAATACGTATTTTATACATTTTAAAAATATTTGCTCTAAAACATCACACTATATACACATATTTATAACAAGGATATAATTTTATCTACAAATTATGAATTGTTTCAATTCAACATCTATAAGTTGGGAAAACAGTTTATTTTTAATCAGATGCGATTTCAGACAAATATTTTTGGGAAAGGACATTAGTTTAAATATTATTATTAACGAACAGTGAGTTATATAATAGAATTAGTGTAACATAACATTGAATTTCAGAGAAACAGGTAAATGCTGTATCACATTCCGGTTCATGTAAATCTAAATTAGGAGAGAGTAACACGTTTATTTCATTTTCGGATTATTCGATATTGGTGCACTAATCCTAGCCTAATGCCATAAAAAGAAAATATCATAGAATATTATAAAATTCCAAAAAACAAGATGAACTGATTTATTTGCATTTTAATACGTTAATTGTTTTTATAATTGTTTCAGACGCTATTTATATCTTTATATAAACATATATTTGCATTAAGAAAACATTAACAATAAATTGATGGAAAAATTCGCGTTAGTAAATTCCCGTTAGCAACATACAAGCATTTACAAGCATTCTGTGTGTTTAACCGGAATAACCAGGGCCATTGATACGCCTTCCAAACATCCGCTCGGTAACGGGAAAATCGATGCGACACGCATTGCGGACCCGGTTCCGCGACTCAACGGCGCGCTTCCTATCTCTTACACCCAGTTTCCGTCGAAAAGAAAGAAAAACGCCTGCAAACTTTTGTTTCGGCCTCTGACACTCCCGTACACGCCCGCACAATTATTTTTCTCCCATCTTCTCATTGTATTCGAGGACCGTATATTCCACCGCCGAACCACACGTGTAAGCGTGACTCTAGCAAGTTTGGCCTCTTGAGAAAACTTCCAAAATATTATCTTTTTTACTCTTGCACTCTTTTGAAATTATGTGCTTTTTCTATAGCCACGTGGCAAGATGCCGACAGATTCTGCTTCGAGATTTCTTTATGAGCTTCATTTTTCTCTGCTTTCTATTTCTTCTTTTTCCCTCTTTTCGAAGCGTAATACATTTAAGAGGAAAGATGTGTCAAGAAAATATACGAATAACTTTCTGAAAGCCATTCTGCGGCAGAATAAATAATATTATCATTGTTATAATCGGTCATAAATATATGTTTATTCTTCTTAAATATTATAAATAATGCAAAAATTCTGTAAATTTTGTAAATTTTTCTATTCAGATAATTCAGAGAGCTTCCTTGATACAAATAGTACACTGAAAGAAGAATTTAGTTTATACTTTATTAAGCGGTGACATATATACGAATACGATTGGGTGTGCCTCTCCACTCAACTCAATGCATATATATCTCTTTCATCATTAAAAAGGCTTTTGTGAAATCTGCAAAAGATTTTTTTAACAATCAAACATCTATTTTTGTTAAAAAATTATGACAAATAAAAATGTACACTCTTCTTAAGATTTTATATTTTTCTGGAGTTGTGACAACACACATTTCTATATTTTTTCATTCCTCTCTCGACTCATCGCGTTACATAAATTGCCTCTGACAAACGACCATCTGTGTCGTCCTAGAGAATTTCTTTTGTACCAGACGGTGTTGTATTCGCGTAAAAATGCAAGTAACTTTGCTTCATCGGACATGGATGACCCGAATTGATACTTTTGATACTGTTTGATTGCATTGGCAGACAAACGATGATTCCTTTTACCGGTTTTCCATTTTCTTGCGACTTTCATTTTTCGCGTATGCGCAAGCGGCAAAGAAGTGTTTTGTTCACGCACTATTGCACTGAATCTTTCCAATATAAAAATTTTTAATATTATTGTTAAAAATAAGATATTTTTTAGATCTATTTAAAAATATATATAATAAACTAAACATTTTTCTGAACATTTAAAAATTTTTTACGCATTTTATTGATTAATAAATGTGAATGTGAATCAATTTCAACTTTTTAAATGTATAAAAGTCAAAATTCTATTTAATAAAATCTATTAATATTATTAGCATATTTGATATATATAAAATAAATTTATAAATTATGTGTTAAAGAGAATATTTATACATATTTTTGAAAACTTTTCAATTAGTGCATTTATGATCAGAAACGTACAAATAAATTACTATTAAAAAAATTTTGCTTAAAAAAAAATAGATGTAAAATAAATCTCTCTTTCAATGATGTTAAAAAGCCGAATTTGTTTTAAAATTAATAAAAATAATTGTATAGAATTTGAGTGTAAAAAGAAATATTGTATTATTAATTGTATACGTACTTGCGATGATAAGTATTTCTACATTTAACATAACGAGACCTAAGCAAAATTTTTAAGAAATAATAACTGAATTTTAATACAAATGGTTGTAGATCGCTTTTTTCTGTAGGAAGTGAAGCTTCTTCTCGTTAGACAGGTCGATCGTCGCTCGTCAGCGCTATCCGGCAGGATGTCACATCGAAACATACACAAATAGAAAGTGAAGTCCTTCTCTCTCTCTCTCTCTCTCTCTCTCTCTCTCTCTTTCTTTCTCTCTATCTCTCGTTTGTGCGATTGGAGAGTGATTCCTCCGCATCAAAAATTCGCGATTGTCTGGACGCGTCCGAGAGCGAGGGGAGAGATCGGCTCGCGTCTAAGATTTCCAAAGGCGTGTGAATGTGATGTCGCACAAATTATGATACAGACATTATGTACAAATTCGCGATTTGGTATGCTGATGCTAACGCCGGCGGGACGTTCACTGAAGGACAAAACAGGTCGGTTTGACGCATTCGTCGCATTGCTGATTAGAGCATCGTCATTAGGCTTAATCCGTATGTAGACGCGCACGAAATACGTGCCAGCGAGGCATTGGTTGCGTTTGTGCGTGCGTGTTAACACGGGTCAAGAGTTTAACATGTGTCCGGTAAGCGAGCTAACACGCGTGTTTCTAGAAGCTCGTCTTTTAATCTCCATCTTATCAACTGTCAGCTTTTAGTTCAGCTGTTATTATTTTGTTCATTCTATCTGTGCGGCTGTGGATCTTTAGGGTGACGACAAACAATAACGGGAGCGCTCGATGTTTGATTTGCCATCTTTCATTTTCTACCAATAAATTAATGCATTCAAAATTATGCAAAACTATGCCAATATCACTGATATTTTGAATTCAAGATCTTTACGTAATCTCTACCAGTGTCTCTACTAGTATTGTGTGTTTATCTCTTTAGTAATTTAGTAATTAATTTGAATTACTTTATCATTACTTGATAGAAATATCATTATAAAAATAAATTATTAAAATATCATTAATTAATATTGCATTTATTTTAATGAATTTTTTAGAAATTGAAATAATAATATTTCGCTATCATCAAGTTGTGTCTTCTAATATATCATTCGATTCTGTATTATTTTATTCATATCTATAACGGAATATATGGCGATCATATGAAATAAATGATCATAATTAATTGCAAAAATTAACTAAAGGCAAAAATATATCGAAAAACATGGTGCAATATATAAAATTTTTTATAAACTGGCTAATGATCGATTTACAGGGACGAAATTTAAAGCGTGCTTTGTCCATTATTTCCATCGATAAAATGCTTATTTATGCGTGACCCGCAATAATCACTGGCGACTATTGTATCACACTGTCGCGCACACACGGTGAACTTCAATTCGATTATTCAACCGTTTCATTCGCGTTTATTTGCGATTATAAGATTAACTTTCATGCGCGTAATGCCGCTTTTATTGTTATCTGTCCACGTTAATTGCTTTTTACTGGCACTTGATCAAGTGTCGTATGGAAACAAGCGCGTCTAATTGTTTATTTTTGCTTATTGTCTTGAAATAAGTGATTATTATTAACGCTACATCCATCGCATTACAGTTATGTTAATTTTGATGTATGCATTTTCTCTGATTTTTTTATAGGCTTGCTTTTTTTGTTCATAAAATATTTGTAATCAATTTTTATTTCTCAAGTGTGTTTTTAAAGATTTTACATAAACTAATATATAAAAATTATTAAATTATAAAAAAATTATTAAAAGATCAAATTTTTTCCTTAATTTATTTTTAATTATTTCAATTTTATGTATATATTTAATTTTGTATATTTATTATTCTTTCTTATAAAAATCGAAAAATATTACATATTGTTTTTTAGGCATTTCATTCTCATATTTATTTATTTTAAATCTTGATGATTATTAAGCTTATATATAAAAAGCTTCGAAATGAAACGTGTTCCGATAACTTATCTCCATGCTGTTCAATATTGTTGAAGTTTTTAATTAACGGCTAATCGTGAACAATAGAAAATTAGAGGTCATAATTAAAGCATTCACAATGAGCTACTTAAGCCGATTGTGAGTTTATGCTGATTGCATTCAATTACTAATTCTCTATGTCACGAGTTCAATCATGAATTAAACGAACACACATAAATTTAGATACAATTTCACAATACGGCAATCAATGCATACCGTCTCGTATTAAAACGTGTCTTATCGAATATCTGTATCTGATTATATATTGAAAATATTTGCTAAAATTTATTCGAATTAAAACATTTTTAGTATCAAATCAATGGCTAACTATTTAAATCGATGGATTAATATAATTAATACATATTTGTATAATTATAATTATTAATATGAATAATTTGCGAAACGGCTACAAAAAAAATGTGTGCAAGTATTTGCAGCAAACAATATAGAATTAATTCTTTTTTAGCTTAATGGGTACATTAAAATTTACATACAACTATCAGTATCAATCTTTTCATTCTGTGCCTAGAAAAATAAATAATATTTTCAACGATCAATATTTTTTGATATAGCAGTACTTTCAAATTATTTGATTATTGGTGATGATATATATATCTTTATATAAATTTTTCATCATTTTGTAGTTTTCTTAATAAAGACAATAGGGATAAATTGATCTCTACGTGATGATAATAAGGTTGATTGCAAAAATGTCATAAAATTTATATAACAAAATTATCCATTAATATAAAGAGTCTTATTTTAAAACTGTTATAAAATTTACAACACTTTAAAGGGGATTTTCTTTTTAAGTGTCAAAATTTGAAAAATATTTTCAATTGTGATAAGACTAGTCGTTGAGAAAATATAGTTGGAGAGATAACTCAGCGAATCGTAATAAAATTACGGGAAGCGTCACACCGGGAGCAAAGATTGATTTCGCGAATAGTATATGAGGGTATCGCACCGATTATATCGCACGGCATTTTTATGAAATACGGAAAATTGTCAGATCGAGCACTCCAGTCACGTTTTATTTTCCATTGAATCCACGTAGCATGCATTCCCAAGATTCGACCGCTCGTAAAACGTACCGTAAAGGCAATTGCTTCTCGCCTTTACGTTTCTCGTAAATCGGTTTCTCCCGATGCGGATTACCTAGATTATCGGAGGGGACTCCAGCGGCGGTGGTCGCGACCCTTTTTTCTTCCGTTTGTGGGGAAAAGGTGGCTTCTTATGCGCCGGATTCACCACGAAGCGTCCGCGCTTCCGACATTAGCATCAACGTTTACTTAACTAAATGCCTTTTCGCTGAAAGGTACATACACACATCCACACACATGCATATCCACATACACATACTCTCTCTCTCTCTCTCTCTCTCTCTCTTTCTCTCCTTCCGTCGCGATCGCGTTCACATCGATAACGCGCACGATTTCATCGCGGCCAGTCGAAATGCGCGCGACAAAAGTACATGCATTCCTGCATTCTCCATTTTGATTTCTGATGCACGTCGGCACGAGAGTGTTATTAATTAGTAGTGCACGGAGAAAGTGGCGTCCCTTTGATAAGAAGAAATCAATTAATTAATTCGACAGTAACTCGATGTGTACCATCGTTCTTTTTGAGATCAAAAAAGAGAAGGAATAGATTCGCGTAAGCGTTTTCGCTTCGCGCATTCTTGCTTTACGTTATGCATCTTGTAATTTATCGCTAATTAATTGTAATTCACAATGCTTTCGATAATCAGTTAATTATAAACACTGTTAATTACGAGAAGATAATTGTTGTTTTTCTATTGGCAGTTTTTTTGTCCTTACGAAAACATTGTGAATTACATGAAACGTATATTAACTAAACACGCACTGTCTTAATCATTTTTTTGTTTCGGAATCTCTTTATGTCCCGTACAAAATAATGCAGTATCGTTCCGCGATCACATCTATTAGATGAAATACGTGGAAACGCATTCGCGCATAAACGCATGAGGAACGTACCGCGACGGATGTGAACTCCGAGTCATGGCGCCATTTCCGTTTTCATTTACACCGAGGATATGTACAAAATGATGAGGGACACCAATAGACAACTCGAGGACAGTATCGGTCCCGCGGTCCCGGTCTGCATCGCTTCCGGTCGCTCGCCTGGAACACGAAGAGCAAACTTACTTAAAATCGCTCACCTCGTACAGATAATTGCCGACATTTTATTTTAATATTTTTATTTCAATATCTATATATAAATATATAAGTTGCGAGGAGAATATTTCTCTCTATTTTCTCGAGCGGTTCCGTCTTTTATCGTGACAGGTTGGCGTCGAATTATCCTTCCAACTGGAACTCGGCTAACCGGCTATACATTTTTATTACGTCACTCTTGCTTCTGTTACGCGGTAAACCCATTATTACGAGAGGTTCTCAGTGGTTTGTGCCAAGAATAAATAAACCATCCATCAATCTATCAAGTCTCATTCAGTGAATATAATCTACTTCACGCGAACCGGAAGCGAAGGAGGAAAAGGGTGGGCACAAGAAAAGGGGGCTGAAAAGGCCGGGATTGCGGGTATGATCCGGATAACGAGGGCTCACTGCATGCAGCACGTGGCAGTGCCACGGATTGGATTTTTGCATGGAAAGTTATTGAAATACTAATGACGTGTACACCCGCGCGAGGAAAGTTTCTCCGTCCAATGTGACTGGCTGAAATTAATTGAATGGCGCGCGCGTTCGTTTCGCGACGCATCTCGCAACGCGAAACTTTTTAATGAATTTCAACTGAGAACGGCGCGATACATTCAGATAAATGATCCCATTTTCTGGCGGGCGCAATTTGCCGGACCGCGCGGCGCGGGATCGCCACGTTTGTTTGTCCGTTCGGAATGTTGATTGCGGGCGATTTCGCCGCTATTGTAAAAGTTCTGGCCGGAAGGTACGAGCGGCGTGTATTAGGCTCGCCTCCTTCCTATCCGACCTTCTATCGGATATCGGTCACTTCATGAAAAAGCGAATCGAAGTACAATTTCCGGTGACGCGCGCCCGCGCCCCTCCGCTTTTATCCGTAATGCCGGACGCGAAATTTTCCGACTCGGTCCTCGTAAATTTTCCAAGTTTCGCGCCACGCGAAACTTTGCTACTATTTGCGCGCTATCCCCGTTTCTTATCGCAACGCAAGAGATTTCGGAAAGACATTCCTTCCAACGACGAAATTAGAAGGAGGAGGGAAGAGAAGGGTTGAGGGAGAAGAAGATAGGAGAGAGATGAACTTTCTCCGAAATTGTTTTTAACGCATTGTAACCGGAAACTCTGAGGAATTATTCCGGAATACGGCTAATGGTAAAGTTTTCACGCCAAGTCGGGGATCTATATATTTCTTTCGACGTGGAATATCGGTCGCGGCCGGACGGAGCCGTGCGCCGCTCTATGCGTGTACGAATCGAAGAGTAATTTCCGCCCCGTTCAAGCCGTATCAAGCTGGGTAGTTGTAAATTTCTGCGAGCTTTTAAGATGTCGTATTCTACGGATGGGTCGGGGATTTTTCGACGGTAAAATTTCAAGAGCGTATGCTCAAGATTTATTTTGCGCCGTTGCAATTTGTATTTTCCGCGACAATACGCACATTAATCGATATTGCAACATCAAATCACTGCGATAAATTTCGAAGCAAACATTCTGAAAAAAGTCAGAAAGACTTAAGATTGGAAATTTAAACACGGATTTATTGTACTTGATCTACTTTGTGAATTCTTATAATTTACGTGTTAATATTATATCAAAAATCAATATATATATATATATATTTAAAAAATACATTTAGCACATAATGCAAATGTTAAAAGAAAGGCAACTATACGATTCTATTTTCCTAGATTTTAATGGAAAATAGAAAATAAAAATTTGTGTCTAGAGATTATATATATTGTGGATATTTATTATGGCGATTGCTGTCCATCAAACTGTATCACAGTATTGATAATATTGATCCATATTCAGCTCTTAAGTAAATGACTTTTTTTGTGAAGCAGACAAAAAATTTATATATGAAAAATTTTTATAAATGTATAACGTCAGCTTTCTACCTTTATAATTCCATTAATGGAATATTATTGGATAAATGGCTTTTTCTCATATCGGAATATATTGCGAATATATATATAAAAACTATCTGCACATATAAAAGAATTACAACGTTTCGCAAATAGTCGCTTGTTACATATAATAGTACACCCAAATTATTTTGGTGTCCCATAATGTTCCACTTTATGATTTACAAATTCCGATAACCATGATTCACTAGAATATTCACGAATTGAAATTTGTTCCGTACTCGCGCGACGTTGTCGCATCATGAAAAGTAGATCGGAATAACGAACATAATTCTATGTTTTCCGCACGAGTTTCATTAATAAATTATTCAAGCCGGATCATCGAAGCGTTCGCCAACTCCGCGCGCAACTCCTTCACTCGTCGCGGATGACGAAGAGTCTTATTATACGAAACCGACGCATTCGTGTTGCCGTGCAGACACTCGCGTATTTGCACACGCGAACTTCACGACTGCATAATTGCCGGGAGTTGATTAGAGCGGCAAGTTTCGAAACCGAAAGCTGGGAAGAGACAGCTGCGAATGTATACTTCCGATCGATATTATTTTCGGGATATCGATATGAGTGAATCACGCGATGAGAGTAATAAAAATGCGAGAAAATATATTTTTCTTTTCGTATCTCGATCGCATTATTATCGTCGGATTTCCATTCTAAGCGGATTCGTGAATGGTGGCGGAGCCATTTGTGCGTTCCGGAAAACTTTTTCGATCCGCATCGAGAAAAAGATCCGCGGCAAAAAGATTTTAACGATCGTGATTGCGAAATATCCCGAGTTTACGAGTTGGTTGTAAATAGTTAATGCTTAGAGAGGCCCCATGCGGAATCCCCGAACACAGCGGCGGCCAATAGAATAATTCTGCACGCTGCAAAACGGGGACTTACGACAACTTTGGGAATTTGTGGGGCGGAAATTACAACTTACGGAATGAATAGTCGATTCGGAGTTCCGGTATCTCCTCTTGCGCGTTTCGAAACAACATGATGTCCAGTCATTGCGCGACGAGGTAGAATTACCGTAACTCTATGCAACTGCATGCACAAGTGAGAGCTTGTCAGTCCGATAAGCACGTTTTTATTAATTTCTTAATATTTTCACAAAAATTTGAAAAGTGTCAATAAAACGAAATATTTTATATATTGCAATATACTATTATTTCATAAACATAATTAAAAAGCTTATGGTAATTAGTAAAATTTATGCATAGATTTTATGCACGATAATTTATTAATTATTCGTAGCATTCGTAGTTTGTTTAAATAAATATATTAACGAATGCTGTATATATAATTTGAAAAGAAAACGAAATCTAAAATATAAACTATCTCAGGCTGCTTCCGTAGATTTGACTAAACGATGGGATGCAAAATCTTTACGCGAGTATCCGCTCAGTGCACGTGACCTCTCGCAACTGTCATACTCGTGTCGCACATAAAATATCGCCGAAAAGACAGAGCTGGCGGGGAACTCGCAGAAGTAAAGACTCACCATTTAGAACATGAACCCTGATGGACGCCGTATTGGCGTTGCTGGGCTTGCAGCTGTACTCCCCGGAGTCCGAGGGTTGCGCCGTCTGAATAAGGAGCCAGGAGGTGGTGACATCGCCACCCTTCTCGGTTATCACCGAGACGCCGCCCCTGGGACTGTCGTAGCTCAGTACGTTCGCATTGTAGTACCAGAAGATGTAGGCTGGTGGCTCCGAGCTAAAGTGTATGGCGCACGTCAGGTTTATCGTGCTGCCAGCACCGACATACAGCTCGGGTCCGCCCAGTATCGTCGCCGTAGGTACTGCGATAAAGAAGAATTTTCTTTCGCTTTTCTCTTTCTTTCTCTCCCTCTGTCTCTCTCTCTCTCTCTCTTTCTTTTTTCTCTTTTCTCACTCGTTGCTCTACCTCCTTACTTCTTCCACTATTTCTTGCACATTCCCCTCTCGCTCGCTCGGATAACTCCAGAGATCGTGAAAGCTCTCCGCATGAAAGCCCTTCGGGACTTTTGGTACTTAGCGAACGAGAGGAATGAAAAATCTTTAAAGTCCTCTCGTCGATCTGTGAGAAGTAACGAGGTGGAGATTCTTAACAAACGCAAGGTCAGTCTAATTGAAATAATGAGCGGGACGTTGACATTATTCTCTATCGATGTTGAGAGTTTCGGAAACTTCATCGTTAAACTATTTAATCGTCAAGCGTATCTTTCTTCTTTGAATAGATATGAATATATTTTTATTTTAGACTGATTATTTTTGTTATTTATTTACAATCTAAATATTATTCTAAGCATGATTGGCAATAAAATTTATTCACAATCTGTAACATATTTTATATATCTATTTGGCAATCCCCGAGTAAATATCTAATTTTTTATGGTCATGCATCCGTAGATTCTCTTTGTTGATCATACAATATATATTTACTAATTTACTATAAACATAAATAAAATTATTTAAAAAAAACGTTGATCTTCCAAATCGAGAGAAAAAGAGAGAGAGAGAGAGAGAGAGAGAGAGAGAGAGAGAGAGAGAGAGAGAAATATTACGCGAATTAAAGAGGCAAATATATTTCACTAAGATGTATAACATTAAAAAAAATGTTATTAATAAGAAGAGAACAATGTAAGATTAAATCGTGCGAAAATATACGTGAAACTTACCAACGACGTTTAAATAAAACTGATACGACTTGATAGGTATGGTGGAAATCTGACATTCGTAGATTCCCTGGTCTCGCTCCTGTGCCCATTTTATTTGGAGAGTCCACTCGGACCATTCGTTATTCTGACCCGTTTTTTCTGTATATAGCGCTCCAAATCGCTGGTCACTCGTGTACGTATACATTCCCGCCGTTAGGATGTGGATGTCTCTATGCCTGACCCAGGATACCTTTGCAAACGAAAATTGCAATAAAGATGATAAATGATAAAGAAATAATAAATATACATAGCATCCATAAAGTGTTCTATATGTTTTTGATTACACTACATTTTATTTAAAAAAAAATTTTTTTGATATTTTATATATTGTATTATTAGTATAAATTACCGTTTTAATTTTTTTTATTAATATCTGGTAATTTAATTATTATGTATATATATTATTGAGTTAAAAAAAAAATATAATTTATTTTTCCAAATTTTCAGTCAATTCTTTCAAAAATTAATTTTTATACTAAAAAAATTTTATTGCCATTGCTATACCATTATTGCTCATCCAATAAATACCGAAACGCAAATTCAAAATAATGACAAAAAATTACAAATTTTTGTATCACTTTTATAATAAAGATTAATAATCTAGTAAAATATTCTTTCTCAATTATTTTAAGGTTTAAATCATTCTTTAAGTTTTATCTTTTAAAGTAGATGCATGTACAAATGAGAAAGTTGCTTCTGTGACTCATAAATTTCATGCGTCACGTTAAGTGAGTTTTCTCAGTAAGAGCGACTTGCAAGAATATACTCTCGTACTAGAAGCTTACCTCTCTCAATAACTTTGAACCTAATCCGCTCGACTGCACTACAGTCTAGCATCGTGAAGTGCTTCGTATATAGTATCAGATTTTATTGCGATTCCGCAATGGAAGGATTGAACGAGAGAATCTATTCATCTATTTCCGCGGAACGCCGAAAACCAGTGATCCGTGCCCGAGAGACGGTAAGAAAAGTTGCGAAGAAAACTTTTCCAGAGAAGTTTTAGCGTTCCCTTCCCCTCTCTTGGCGCACGCAAAGCAGATTCCGACGAACGCGTGATGGTGTCAGTGCGAAACTACGAGTCCTCGACGGTTTTCAGGAAAAGCCTTCGAACGGAAAATAAAAGGATTTTTGCGAAACGAAACGATCCAGGCGTTCTCTTACATTCGAGAAACTCTCCCTCAGAATTCTTCAGAAATAATATTATTCTAAGAGCAACGCCCTTTACTCGAATCTCCTTGCATTTCTTTTAAGCGACTGATTTCCTATCTACTGTCCCTTATCTTAACTTTCTTAACCAGCTATCTTATCTTGAAAGCAAGGTTAAGAAAGTTGCAGTATAAAAAGAAAAATCAATACAATTTGACCGGATTAACAAGTATAAAGTTACAAAATAACACAGATTTGCATAAAGAATTGATTTGTATGAAATAGAATTTTGCTTTTTGTTATGGATATATTTAACACAAAAATTTATCAAATTACACATTGTTTATTATTAAATAGAAATTATAAGAAAATTTTGAATAGTTATCTTATACGGTCGTAAATTGTAAGTGAAAACTATTCAGAAGAAGCAGTCGTTTCTATCTAAAGAAATTTTAATTATCATTCTAATTACATGAAAGAGACAATAAAGGGACTAATTTAATCTCCTTTCTCGTGTGGAATAATAATACATTGCGGTGATAAGTGGATAGGAACGAGAAATTAAATCTTTCTGATGAGGAAAGTTGGGTCATTTAAAAGTTAGATCGTAAGAAAAGGCACTTTGGCCTCTCACGTCGAAGCTCACCGACTACTTTAATATTTTCAAAGACTACTCGTTGAGCTTTCAATAAAGTGTATACATCTCTGTTCCGACAAAGCAAATATTTGTATTCTTTTATAGTTTTTCAAATATGAGAAGGAAGAGGGAAAAATCTATAAGTTTTTATATCGAAGAAAGAGATTTGTAATAGTAATAAAAATTATATCTAATAACTCACAACACATTCTGCGTTTGTGTGAAATAATTATATAATATTTTATTCAATTATTTTTATATTAAATTTAAATCTCAATTAAAAAAGTTGTTATTTTCGCCGATATACCCATCGCGCTTTGTAAGCCATAATGCCATTAAATCATAGTGTTCAAAGAGTCATATGTGCAAAATAATATTCATATCGAGATAATTTATCGCTGCCATCCATCAACCATCCATCCCGAGAGTAATCGCGAAGCAAAGAGGGAACATTGGAATCCAACGGTATAAGTTCGACGCGTATTAACGTCGAGTCTTCGTATTTCCCCAATGCGGGGAAATTTCAGAAATACATCTCCGTGGGTGGTCTTTAGCAGAGAGAGAGGTTGGAACTTGGCTGTTTGTCGATATTTTCACAGTGTCCGACCTCATACGTAAACCAGGAGAAGAGAACGGTTGTGTGTCGGTGCACACATACGTATTACTACTGTCAACATATACGCATGTCCCGGCGTTGGCATCACTTAGCGTATTTACTCGGCGAAGTTTACGTCTCTCGCGGGTGTCTGGCTAGCTGGGCAGCTATCGCCCAGCATGGGAACAAAAGCAGTTTAGCGCTTCCTAACTTAACCATCGGGACGAATGGGGCGACTCACAGACGGATGCAAAGCGGCGGCATCCGCGCTGAAACTACGAGACGTCGGGAATGATGTATGTCGAACGTTAAGTGAAACTCGCGCGAACATAACAGGAATGTAGCAAATGGTTTCTCATAATGTCTGCAAGGTGAGTTCTAGCATGTACATTTTTGCAAGGAGATTCAATAGAGAAGTTCTTCTAAAACCGCGATTTATTAAAAAATAATCCATGCTGATATAACGCGCGTAGGTACATTAAGAATTTTTTAATTCTACTAGTGTTTTTATATTTGAATATACGTATATACACACATTTTCTATTAATTCCAAAAATATTATTAAATTGTTTTACAATTAATATATGTGCGTGTATTAAATCTCTTCTAATCTTATTTCTTCAAAAACTGATGAAAAGTGTCTTTTCTAAAATTTCTTTCATTTCAGATTCGACTATTTTGATAATCACACAAATATATCACAATATTTATTATTTTTTAATATCAATATTTAAAAATTTTTAAATAAATTTTTCAAGAACCTTGATATTAAAGAGAATTACAAGAGTTTTAGAATCTAAAAAAGTCATCCATTTATATTATAATAATCAAAAAATTAATTTATATATGAATATTAAATATTTAAAATTGATTTACTTTGTATGCTAAAATACAACACTTCTTTGATTTAGTAATCAAATATTTCTACAGTCAAAATATTCCCTGACAAAAGTAGTCATCATAAAAATTAAAGCATTACATATCTTTTGCATTTTTCATAATAAAGAGAGACAACTAGTTGTAAATCGGTATTGCTTTATCTAAACTGTTTTGTATATGCATTACAAATAAACTTTATATTTTATTAAATAAATTTTATATTTTATTAATTATTTTTGCCCCTTTTTCACGCTCTTGCTTTTGCGTCAATTGAGCACATGATATATCCATCTTGTTAGTTGATGATCTTTTTCGTATTTATTTTCAAATCATCGATCGTTTTTATTTACTGCTTTACTCGTAAAATATGTTTTTCGTCATGTAAATATTAGCCGTCAACTCGTTGTGACATTGACATAGTGATTGGTAAATGCATACGCGTAAACAGATATCTAGTGTGACATGAATCAAGATATATTTCCAGTCTCGATAACGTCGAGAAGATTCTTTATCTTCGTAGTATATTTTATTCAAAATTATACAAAATTTATTTATCGCGAAACAATATTATGAGAATAAGATATTCATATAATGCAATCTCATGATATAAATATTTACAATTGTAACTATAAATATCGTTTATATTCTATTTTTCTACTTCAAAATATACATTTATTTTATAATTTGTATCGTTTCAAACTAGGTATATCTTAAAATTTTTGAATTTTAGTTTTGTCATTTGCTATCTAAAATACCACCGCAAAATTGGCAATTAAAATTTATATGTCTTTCAAAATTAAAAATATTCTGTTGCTTATTATACGTAAGCTCATATTGAGAAAGAAAAAATTTTTATGGCCTTCCAAGCTTTCAAACAGAATTTTAAAAAGTGAGAGAGACTAATCCTCTCATGTATATATATTACTAATATATACTACTAATTGTTTGCTGAAATTTTTAAACGAGAATTTTGTTATTACAAATAAAAATTTTACTAGTATATATATATATATATATATATATATATATATATATATATATATATATATATATACTAGGATACGCTAGTAATATGATATACTACTAGTGGAATTTTTATTTGTAATAGAAAATTCTTGTTTAAAAATTTCAGCAAACAATTAGCTTTTCAATATTACTTTGATAATTGTGCGTTATCATCTCACTAAAGTTTCCTTTATTCGTATCCGACTTGCAGAAACAAACACAAACGCAAATTTAACACTCAAACAATCTATGAATCTCGAATATTCAGTCTCAAATAGAGATCTTGCCGTAACAAAAATCAATCCGAGAAACCCATATTTGCTGAAACTATCCATTTCCCCCCTTTCTCCGGTAAAATCAATGTTCCGTCTGCCCATATATACGGCAACATGTTCTGTCATAGATGAGAATATGAGATTACAATAAGAACCTGTACTGTGACCTAGAATGTGGCATTTGGGATACTATTCCGATAAAAATCATCTTGCAAAACGCGGCGATTATGAGACGAATAATTTCGTTAAATCTTTCATTATGTTACCGAATCTATAATATAAATTTTATACAATTTTTTTTCGTTAAAAAATATAATAGAAAAATAATGTCCGAGATTTATTTCTCTCTCTTCTTCTGTGATTTATTTTATTTAATATTTAAAATTTAAAATAAATATTTAGTATTTAAAATTAATTGAATAAAATTTGAATATTAATATTCAAATTTAACTCGTCTATTTTATCTATTCTATATATTCTTTTACATCCTAAGCTAAAAAATCCTTATAATCCGCATTATTAAAAAATAATGGTATGAAATACAGACATTTCAATTGAAATAAAATAACTTATGATTAAAGTCACATTGTTTAAAGATTCGAATAAAGGTGAATATGATTTTAACCCTGAAATTTTTTATTATATATAGAATTAGTGGCGAGAAAATTTGTGACGCAATATGAATTTCTGCATTAATACAAAATAATACATATAAATAGTTTAACCATTTTCTAGAATAACGCTTCCATTGTTTCAATATTTTACGGAATATTGTATTTTCACTTTTGTAATATATCTTCTTTGTATCTTTTTTAATATCTACATAACTTGCATTGCGTGAAATTTTATTATTTTTCTCTCGATAATCCTGCTATCGCACTAATCAGACGAGTGTTTGTGTCATAAAATACGATTAAAAACTCCCTCTTTTAATATGCAAAATTTAATCCATGATGTTAAATGAAAATAATGCTGATATTATAAATTTCCTGAAACATTCGATTCTATGCTTGCCTGTAGTTATCGAAAATAAAAATTATAATAATGTATCCTGCATATTTATGATAATATACGGAGTTACAAGATGCTCTCAGGTATTTTTTTTTTTTTACAAAATTCATTAAAAATCTTTGTGATTCAAAAATGATATTACAAGTTATTAACACAATTGCATATATTTAATTCAATAAAAAAATAAAAACAATTTTTTATACTAAACTGAATATTCAGGAAGTTTGTCAAATAAGATAAAATAAAATTAAACAATTTTTCAATTTAATAAATTCGATTAGTAAACATTATATAAAATTTAATAAAAACAACAATATAGATAAATTAAATTAAATGAAATATCATGAAAATATCATCAAAAATATACTTAAAATAAACTTATTAACAAAGGTAGAATATACATGTACAAAGTATCATATTTTAAAGATTTCTTCGAAGAATCTTTTAATATTAAATATTTAAGGAATAGAGAAGAAATATTATACATAACAATTTTTAAGATAAATATTTATAGCAATCTAATATTTTAATGATTTAATTATACTTAAATTACTTTAATAATATTAACTTATGTATTTATATTGTATATTAGCTTTGCAACAAGCAGCCTCAGGCAACTAACCAACTCGTAAATCGGGTTCCGCGTGAGGCAGCTTAACCATTAGTGCACGAATAATTAAATTGCTTTGTGAGAAAGCAAAATTGCGGAAAAATTTTTGAGTAAAACCCTGATCTATTATTAAACACAATTACCAAGTAACGTCGGGAAACAACAATATGTACAGAAGTGCAAAGTCAATTTCTTTCTTATGTATTATTGCATCCGACGCTTTTACAATAGCGCTTAAGTCTTTACAGTTTCAATTATTTCAAGTTATGATTGAAAACAGTAAAAGATATATTTTTAGATAAAACAAGTTTTGTGCAAGATATTGTATTTGCATCTTACATTTATAATATTATATCAATTTTTTTTTTCCTTTTTAATACAAGTATTTAATAAAACACTATTTTTTCTTTTTTAATTTTAATATTAAATATTTTAATAATTTCTTTGTTTAATTTGCGAGAAACAACTTTTTGCTTTTAAATTTTGAAACATTTTCTAAAACTATTGAAGCGACTTTTTTTCGTGTGAAAAAAATTAAATCCAGATTAAAAACGAAATTTTGTCGAGAAAAAAGTATGGGGAGCAACTTAACGTATGTAACAATTTTCAATTTTTGTCATGTAATATTTCTCTCAATCTTTTTAATTGCTTCATAAAACCTAACATAGAGTTACGTTTACTATTGCTGTTTCAAGAAATTTTATTGGCATCGTTAGAGTAGAGTAATTGAATCTCTGCCTTGTAATAGCCGAAAGCGAATACATCGTTATATGATATCCAACAAACGCATTTATTTAAAATAATAAGAATTACATGTTTGTGTATTCTCATAAACGATTAAATTTAATAAAATGATCTATATAAGATCGATCAATTTGATTATTTAACAGCTCTGATAATTTCTTTCAGAGATAATAGTATTGCGATAAAATGGAGTTTCCAGTTACCTCTAAGGTCAATTAACGTCCAATCGACTCCGTGCAATTCGATTATATCCTGCAAATCGTTTATCTTAAGATCGGATTCTTTAATAAAAGAAGTGAAAAAGAGAAAAAGAGCGAGAGGGAAAGACAGTTTGTCTTTAATTTAAATGTCACACAGGTTTAAATTAAATGTACATAAAAAATTAATAATATTTTGTATTAAAAATGTTATATTAATAATATAATATTATCATGCGTTATATATTAAAAGTATCGTATTATTAATATCCCCTTAAAATGTAGTAGCACTATTAATATAACAATGCAGAAAGTGGCGTTTTCATAATCAAAATGAAGATTTTTGTTCATTTATGCAATGAGCTGAAATATGAATATTTTTAATCATATTATGATAAAATTAATAATAAATAATAATCTATGGTTATTTTAAATATATTATTACTATTATGAAATAATAATTTTAAATATATATATCATCATATCATTTGTTGATGTTATCAAATCAAAGTAATTATTACTATAATTTACAATTATAACATTTTAAGTTATGCGAGTATTATTCTTATAGATGACATCTCTTATAGACATTATTATATGGTTTCTTTTTTTTGTAATTTATAATGATAGATAATACATTAAGGAAAAATAACTCTTACGGTCTTGTCGCCCAAGTTGCGAACTCGGCACGTGAGGTATGCTGCTTTTCCAATCAGAGCCGTCACGTTAGTATTCTGCGAGAAGTCGAAAGTGGGTTCCGGTTTCGCTTTCAGTCCCGAAGAATGATCCAGCAATTGTTGTCGTGGTCTGGTTTGAATCGCGTGTCTGTCCATGTTATCTATCGTTCGATCTCCTAGACTCAGTGTATCTGAAACGAAGATAAATTCGCTGATTGAGTATTCAAAAGTTGCAGCATACATCGAGTAATCGATATTAATTACGATATTAAGTACGACAACACGTGTAACATATAAATTTTACATATTATTCTCTCATGTTTAATGTTTGATAAGGAGTGCTTAAAGCTGCATTGAAATTGTTAACAAATTTTATTTGAATTTTTTATCATCTTTTTAAATAAAAGACATGAAATTGTGACTGATATTTGCATCTGACATTTTCAACTTTATAGAATTTCAATTTATACTGAAAGAATACATGAATAGAACATTTTATCTGTATCTTTTAATTCATTGATAAATTAGCTTTTAAAACCAGACAAGCAATTAGTAAAATTTCGGGTTAATTGAAATCTCCAATAGCAGCTATTAAATGCACGAGCGAGGAATAACGAGCGAGGAAGCTCTGAAACGTCAATGTCCGCAAACGTTTTCAACTCTTTGAAAAATACGCAATATTCTCGACAGTGGCATTTTTTCTAGAATTATTCGCTCCAAGTTTCAATAAAAACGATCAGATTTTTTTGTAACTTGAAAATCGATTTTTTTATCAATTCTCTATTTCAATACTCGCAGAAGCTAAACGCAGGTAGCGACAGTTTGATACGCAAGCGACGATTCTAGTATTCCTCGAAATAGAGAACGATTGGCGTTTCACTCGACAAATCGAGGATATTGATTTCGTCTATTCACTCGTGCCGCATTCGCTACTATCGCATGCATTTGTATCTTTTCTTGCATGTGATACACTCACGCGCGCGCAATAATTTTTGTTATATTTTACTGCGACTCTTGTATGGAGGCTTTATTACAGTAAAAGCTTTAGATTTCTGTGAGCATTTGCAGCATAGTCAACTTAGGGACAAACCTATAGGAAAGCTAATGACGTTTGAACTTTAAATGTCTCTAATTGTCAATAGATACAATATTGTGAGATAAAGACTGATAATAAAATATAATTATTTATTAGATTCTTTTCTGATTCATTTACAATAAATAATTTTAACAATATGCGTAATGACTATTTGAATAACTGTTGAATTTTATTATATCAAATAGAATAAAATATCTTTATTTTAACAATTTTTTGTTCACATACCATATACGTTTGTGTTAAAATCTTCAGAAATTTTTTTTTTCAAAGTCAAAAGTCATCTGCGCTGAATACGTTTTAGCCCGTTTCAATCTGTGATGTTGATAAAATGAAATTGTTATATACAAGGCACTTTTTCTTCTATTTTTCTCTTTTGATTTGTCCAATCTCTTCTCTGTGCTCTCTTTCTCTATTCCGGATGTATTTTGCTCCTTTCTTTCTCTCTCTCTCTTTGTTATAATTAAAAAAATTACTCTATTCGCATAATTGCGAGAGCAAAGCGAATTATTTGCATGTATTTATCTTAAGAAAAGTAACGAATATTTTAATAGGAACATACGTGAAGGTAAGGTGCACTGATAAACTTTCGGGATTCGTTCCAGCCAACTGCGGACTATCGATTTTCGAATCGCGTATAAATATCAATTTATAGAAAGCAATCGCATAGCAACAATCCAAATATCATTAAAGCGCAACGAATATGGAACAATTTAATTGTATCGAAAAATGAAAATGGCGTTTCTTATAAAGCAAAAAAGAAAGAACATAATTTGCACTAACTAATGTAATTTTATTAAGTAAAAATTTAATAAAAAATACATTGCGCGTAATTTTAATTTTAACTGGTTCTTTGTTAATTACTTTGAAGAGAAAGTCACACCATAAATGAAATTCATTGCAAAGAGTTATATTATATTTGATTGATTATATCCTATATAGGACTCTATCCTCTATTTTATTCTCTATAGAACTTTGCTAGAAACGTTACAAATATTAAAACAACATTCTCTTCTGTTTGTCATTTTCTCCTGAAATTATAAAACATAATAGAACATAACTATGTATAAGTGGTTTAAAATCCTGAGTAGTTGAACTATTTACCTCAAAAGTTCTAACGTTGATTCTAAATAATATGTAGATGTTAACTTTTAACTAGATTTGTAAAAGTTACGAAAAGCACGCACACCTTTACGCTGCAATATTTGAAGTAATGTATTATAATTACAGTAGAAAGAACAATATATCAAAATCACATATTTCAAATATTTGAGAAATATATAAAAACAATAATTTTTATTTTTAACCATAATTTAATGAATGAAACTCAATCAACTATTGAGAAAATTTAATGACATTATTCAAGACTCGTGTAGCTGTGTGTTGAGATGCTGCAAAATGGTCTGTAGCAGTCGTGCACTTTGTGCACTGTGAGTTGTTGAGTTAGAAATGCACTCAGGAACGGTCGATATATGTTTCGAAGTAGCAGAAGTGTTTGCTTAGTGTTTGAAACTAACTCTGCTGCATATTCCGGATTTAATGGCAAAAGATATATCTTATACTCTTGTACAAACTTATGCCATATTTAAAGCATTTTAACTAATTGTTTCTTTCTCACATTTTGACTTTATTCTCATTATAATATGTTTTAATTTGTATGTGAAATATTTATATTTTTTAATTATGACAAAATAATCAAATAAATAAATAATGGCCATTAAATCCTGAATATTTTATCTTTACGTATATTTTTTATATATTCTTGGTATTTTATTTTATCCTATTACAATAAAGAAATAATAAATCCAATTTCTTAAACAAAATGCCCTAGTGTTGTTAAATCCTTAGTATTTAAAATATGAAATAATTGAAAACGAGGATTCTAAAAAAAATCCACGATTAAAAACTGCGTTTTTATTCAGTGTATAGATAGTAGAGATCAGCTTTAACAGCCAAATACATTCAAAGTATCTATAGTTTAGTAATCAGAGAACTGTAATAGCTGCGGGATGTAGCTATAGCCGGAGGAAGATTGGGAATTAGATTAGATCAGAGCTCATTACGCTTTAGCTTAAGAGTGAATTAGGTAAGAGAATGGGTAAAGGACTCTACTTCCGGCCAAGATAAATTCTTCTTCCTCATTGTTTTTCCTATAATACATCACGTGGATGATAATGACACTGCCATCTTGAAGACAATGGCGATGAGCCGCAATGTAGTAGTCTTGTCTCTCGAAAGTCTGAGTGCTGAACTTTAAGACGCCGACATAGCTCTTCAGCTTTGGCATTCTTGCAAGATCTGATACACAATATCAGACGATAGCAAAAGTAGTACATTTTTTCGTATTTGTGGCTTCTTCGATTTTGGCGTGAATCTCTTCTTCCGTAAATCCGATCATCATTCTTCATATTATTTGTTCTAAATATAAAACCGTATAACGAATGAAAAAAGTAATAAGTATAAAAAATAAGACTTTATTATCTGTTTAAAGTTTTAAAACTTTGTGTAAAAAAAAAAAAATTATATTTTTAGTTGTTTATGAGCCTAACGCAAAAATTATAAAAATAATTAACATTTCTTTGTGTTCAATCTTTAGTATTTATTATTGTGATAATATTGTGTAAATTTGCATATATACATTGTATAAACGAGCCAAATAATTACGTTACTTGTTTATTTCGACTTTAACGATAAAATTGTTGAAGCTTCGTTTCTCATGAGACAACAAAGGGGAGTAAGTCGAGTTGTTAGTTTGATGTCAACGCACTCAAATGGAAACGGTAGATTGTAACCTCCCTAATTAACGCGGACGTATCGTAACGAGCGAGCAAAAGCTGATAGTCTGCGTGGAAAACTTTGCACTTCATTAGCTTTCCACTGTGATATGCCTCAGGTGCAGTACAGTCTCATGCTTTTAAAGCTTTAACAATGTGATGTCCGTAGAGAAATGTATGTATATATATGTGTGTAGTAGTATTAGTAGATGCTTGCTCGAATCTCGATATACGAAGACAGCAATGATGATATAGAACAGACGAGTTCTGGGAAAAGCTGAAGAGAGGGACTCCCCGGAGTGCATGGAAAAGCTCGCTATAAGCTCTCTTTGGTCTTAGTTGCCGCTACAAAATTAATTAAAGTAAGTGCTCGCTCAGGCGGACGCGAGATATCAAGAAATGTCTTTTTGTTGGTCGCACAGTCGTTAAATCCGTATCATTTCACAGAGGATAATGAGCGGCAGGTATTTCCTTAGATATGTCACTTAAGATTGAGCGAAAAGATTATTAAGATAAAGATTAAATTATATGCGTCACACGTAAAGCAAAAACGTTGTTGGGTGTTTATATCTTGTTCGTCACCATTGTGGCATCGCGTGGCATGCTAATATAAAATACAGTGGCTCGCGTGCATTTCGAGTGACGTGTTACTGACGTTGCAGAACTCTTGTTTGGATTCTGTTAATTTATATGTTCTTTGTATAATACGCGTGACAATTATTTTTATACATAATTTATTTAAATCTCCGTAACTCATATTTCTAAAGAAAATATTAAAATAGATATGTCATAATTAGGTAGTAAAAGAGATCATTAATATTTAGTTTTAGATGATTAATATTTTAAAATTTTTAATCTAAAATTAATTTTCTAGATTATCAATGTTAGAATATGAAACTGAACATGGAATATTATAATTTTAAATTCTAGATAAAATATTTTTGATAAAAGCATATTCTTATTATTTTGCGATTGTTAATCTGTTTAACGAATGTGAAACGTTCTGCAAAAATACATAAATCTCTTGGAAAGACAACAAATTATTTTCAATAGAAAAAAAAAACATTCTGCGAAGTAAAAATATTCGCGAATAGATTGTAATATAACTCGGGCAATTTTCATCGATTTATAGACGACTAGCCGTTCAGCAAATTGCGAACCATTCGTTTTCAGTGAGTTAAGGAAAAACTGGATTTGTCGGCGGGTTCATGTCGTTTCCTTTTTTTTTCAAAGCGACTCTCAGTAATTGCGTTCTCTGTCACTTTGACGTCATTTGACATGGATGGTTACTCGCGTTATTATGGTCGCGCTTAAAATCATAGATTTCATTTATAATAGATATCATAAAATAAATGCGCTTTAATTGCAATTATGAGGAAAAAAAGTCACATGGATTCTACGATACCAGTAAAAAAATTTAGGTCGGATACGATTTCCATATTCTTTCTTTTTCATTAATTATGCTTAAATGTATTATATATATTTTCAGAAAATAAAATTTTTATAAGTTGGCAAATTTAACATTTTTATTAATTATATTTTACTGATGCTATATTCATTACTACTAATTTGCGCCTCAAACACAAAAAATTTATATTAATGATTTATAAATTAAAATGACGGATTATTAACGTTTGTATATCTATTAATTTTTTGAGCCTTAAAAAGTTTTATAAACAATTGACATTTATCGAATACATATATATTGTTATATTTTATGTAACTTGAAACAAATCTAATATCTCGAGAAAATCGTGATATAAAAGTAATATATCAATCGTGAAGAGAGATATCGGACAAGATCTCACAATGAATATAGATGGTTTTTCAGAGAAATCTAAAACAAGATGAGAACGTTGATTTTTAAAGGTAGCTCTTTCTACAAAATTTAAACTTAAAGATTTAAATATATATTTACTTTTAATGCAAAAATATTTTTAAGAGCTAGTATGTCATGGAAAATAGGCTCAAAAGCTTTGGAAAAAAATAACATTCTCGTTTGTATGATTTCTCAATTAGTTTTCCCTCAATTTTTGATATCGCGTATAACTTAGCATGTTATTGCTTCAAGCCTCGTCCGTCATTCACGCGGTCAGTGGCGAACGCCGAAATTCATTACGCCGGAAAATAGTTCGCGAAATGGCAGACGCGAAAAAGAATGGCATATACAATGAGTTATCGACGCGAAAGTACCAATAGATATTGTAACAGCTGCGGCAGCCGCAGCCGTATCATAAAAGGCCGATGATGGAGGAGGAATAACGATACCTCCGGCGGGCACATATTTCTCGCGTTACGATATATCGAACGTCACAAAATAATCTTCTTCATAGCGCTTTCCGCGTCTTCTTCCGGAGCATGTTGGATGGAAAATTACTTTTCGCGTTGACTTATTTGACGCTAACTGCCTGCACGTGACCCGAAGGATTTGCGCGCGAATCGCATCGGTGCTTCTGGATTAAGATATTTAAACGAACATAAGATCGCAGCCGTCTCTGCGTTGCAATTTCTTGAGAGAGAGAGAGAGAGAGAAAGAGAGAAAGAAAAAGATAGTAGAAAAGAGGGGAGAGGGGAATTCCAGACTGGCACTGCATCCAGCGATCTGAATATTTAGATCGCTCTAGGGCATCGGGCGAATGACCCTCGCAATGGTGAGAGAAGATCGTTTTCCGCCTCTGTAGAAGTGGACGGTAAAAGGTACGATCTTATTTCGAGCTCATCGCAATTTGTACTCAGAGTTCCTCGGAACCTTTACGGTTCGAATCCGTAACTGCGACTCGACGAATCGAACGAAAGAGCTGAGAGTTTTTCTACGATCGCGGTAATAGAATATTGAAATCTAATCACGCTTCTTCGCTCGTCTTTCTCTTTATATATAATGAGAGTAGATTAATTTAATATTTTCAATATTTTTTTTTTTACATATAGAATTATGTATTCAAACGTTATCTTAAATTTTATTATTATTTGACGTTACATTTTGAGTATGTCTGGGATTACAACTCAATCAGAAGCTCAGGGTATCGCGCATTATTTACCTGGTTTGTAAAAGTGCCCTCCAGTCGGATATGCATCATTGTGTAATAAACGAGATTGGACATTTTTCACTCTCTACATGCGAAGAATTATTGGTGCGCAAAACTTGTACGTGTCGCATGAACAAATTTGTAAAAGCACGCGTTTTACAGTGAATTACTACGCATTTGTTGCAAAGTTTACGTTTTTGTAAAATTTATTTATAAGTAAAAAAAAATATATGGCATAATTTTTATAGAAATATATGTAATCTATATTCAAATCAGAAGGCGCGCGAGTTATTTGAGCAACATTTCATGCATTATTTTGCAGCGTCTTGCAATGCGTGATTTCATTCTTTCTGAACGTACACGAAATCTTGCTTAGAGGCATAGAGGAATTGTTTGCAGAATTTAATAAAATCCCGCGCGAAAACCCGCGATACGCTGCCAAGATTTACGACCACCGGAACAACCACCGCGCACTGTGCGTGCCGTTTCGCGGAAATAACGGAAACGCCGAAACGTAATTCCGTTCCAACGGTATATGTTGTGTTTGTATGTGTGTGCTATTAGTTTCCAAATTATGCATCAGTGATGCGCGCGAGTGTTTAAGAAGAAGGGGTGAGAACAAAATATGCAAATTTAAAATAAATTGACAACCCGAGAAGCTTTAACGGCTTTAACGGCGTTCTTTAACGGTCACTCTCGAACAGCTTGTACCTTCGATAAGTAAGCCAAATAAAATTCCACGGTTATTCTTATCTTTGAAACTGGCCGTGTAATTTAATCATAGCGGCGTGCAGTCGCGTGACTTTCGCATCATGGATTTGTCTTCCATGAGAGTCGTTGCGCCGGTGCCCGATGTTATGTGCCCGCGCGAGAGACGCGTTATTTTTTCACGTTGCCCGAGATTGCACGGAAATAAATCGCGCCCGCTCGTACGCGCGCCGCGAGCATAACTTTTGCGTGTAGTAACGAGCGACGTAAATGATTTGTGGGTAGGTACGAAAGCGGAATAAAACGGGGAGTCCGCCGCTGATACTATGGCGTGCGAAATGCGCAAGCGTATACTTTTTTATTTTAACGAAATTAGATGGAACTAGATGGTACTTCTGAATCCGAGAAGAGCAGAAACTCAAAATGATATGTGTGTGCGTTATCATATGAAAATTTATCTGATAGAACAAAGCATTTTTAAAAAAACTGGCAAATATGTATATCTTTACACATTTTATAAAAAATTGTATTCTGTTAAATACTGTAAAAAATTGTTTGCAGTTGGAAATAATACATAGCATATGAAAAGTTATTTTAATAAAGCGAAATGTTTTTGAAAAGCACAAATATATATATATATATATATATATATCTATAGATATTGTATTTTATTTTGTTAAATAAACAATGTTTATCTAAATTCAAAATAGTATCGCGTACGATAAAAGTTTATTTAATAAAACAAAGCTTTTTTTATCTAAAAACAAATATATATTTTTGCATTCTGTAAAAAAAATTGGAATTTTAATCTTTAATTTCAATTCATTAGATATAATTTTTATGTTTTCCATAGAAATAAAAGAATGTAAATTTATTTCTCTTTATAATTATTTCATTATAATTTTCATTATATGTATATGTAAACACAGCTTACATATATTTAAATCTCATAGAATATATAATAAAATTCTATTTCCTTAATTCTATTTCCTTATTTAAAAATAATTAGATTAATGAAATGTTAAATTTATTGTAAAATTTTGTTTCAAATTATTACATTGATTTCACCATATTCATATTTGTATTACATATTTATATGCGACAAATATTATCTAAGATTTGGCAATTTTTGCTTTGATAAAAAATACAACTATCGTACTTCTCGCAGTTATCTCAGATATACAAAGCACGATCCATATAAATGTAATATATATCTAATTAAAAGTTAGATCTTTGCGGGAAGGGAAATCGCTTTATTTTCCACTCAGAAGGAAAGATTCAGAAACTTATAATTATAATATTACGAAAGTTGCAATAACCACACAGAAAGATTGTTTCGAAAATGCAAAGTAGATATTATTATGCTTATTATATATGTATATTATGCGTGTTTCTAGTTCGTTCAACCATCTCCCTAATGCCGTTGTGCAGCCAACATTTCCCCTCAAATATCTCTAGCCATGACATCGCAAGTGCGTTTTGCATTCGCCGAATTTGTGTCGGTTTTTTTCGAGATTACTCGCCCTCGTTGCTCGCGTCGCGCATTGCATCCAATGCATAAAATCGTCGCGTAAAATTTCCCTCGCTATAAACTGCACAAATTTACGGCAGGGCATTACGATGTTTAAATGCGAATTTTAGAGAAGTATTTTGTACCGCAAGAGTCTCGGGATATTTTCACGTCCACTCATAAATTTAAACGATTATGATTTTTATTATATGAAAACCTGAATAGAAGAGGACAGTATTTCGTGGAATTGAGAGATTGTATAAAATGATTCGATGCTACATTATAACAAATATATTTTATATATAGAACGTAAATTAATCGGCGTAAATTGAAATAAATCCGTTTTGCAATAAATTATAATGTTCTCTGCTTATCACTTGATTTTCCGCCCGTCGCGTAAAATAATCCAGTATCACGCATTAAAATAAAATATGTATATAAAAATACAAATATCCAATATTTAATATATATATAGTTACGTCTCTTAATGTTTAAAGTTTAGAATATTACAAATTAATAAAACTTTTTATTTAAATATTTCTATAAAAAGATAAGTATTACTGGCTAATAGTACTAAAATAAAGCCAATATTAAGAAGAATAATATAACACACAAGATTCTTATTATATCTTGCATAAAGCATAGTTAAAAAGAAAATTAATATATATTTGTGATATGCAGTAAAAATAAGAGTTTTTATTTTTATACAAGATTAAGAGCAAGTGAGAGAAAATAAAAGCAAATAATTTTCAAATCAAAGCTCGAGCACTGTTAGATGTCGGCAGAATATTTTTTGCAGACTCGTTCAGATAACAAAGGAGAGAAAGGACTTTCTTCCGTTAATAAAGAAATACTGTACTTTTAATTAAATTGTTTGTATCTACATACTTAATAACACTGATAACAAGTCATTCTATCACCACCAACTGCGACGCAAAAGAGAGATCTTAAGTGCGCAAAAAGTTAAATTTATTGACGTATAAATCTCGTAGTAACGTCCCTCATTATAACCGCTAATGATCTCAAATCAGACCTCGAAGCTTCCGCTTTTTTCTTTACTCTTCAGAAATATCTTCCCCAACTTTCCTCGCTCATTACGTACGAAAGGAAAAAAGGGATGTTGCGCCCTCGCGGGACAACAGAGTGATAGAACCAATTAATTAAAAATGTGTGTAGACCAACTGCACGGAACTTGAAATCTCCTGGCTATGTGACGTATCAAATGTAGGGCGAGCAAGTCGCGTCGCAAAATAATGATAGTCATGATTCCGCGTGTTTATCGTTTACTGTCACGTGACGCGGAAAGGCAAAACTGCAGAAACTGTGTTTAAAGTAGGCGAAAGCACTCGCACTTGGTCTCGTAATTAAAACAGGGAGTGGAGCTGGGGAAATTTAACGTTTCCTTCCTTTCAAAGATTTGCGAATAATAATAAGTCCCCCAAATCTTGCGCAATTCAGTTTAAATTACGTTTTGCATCGTGTGCGCGATGTCATTTGCGAATCGCATGCGAGAGGTAGACGAACTGATGGAGGGGGAATTGAAATGAAATTTATTTGCATAACGCAGTAATATAATAACGAATTTCGTTACAACAATTTCTGAATCTAAATTTAAGTCGATTGTACTGATATTTGGATTGCATTGAATTTTCGCTATATTAATGTAGATATTAACCAGAGCTTTATTATATGTACTCACGAGAACAAACTCGATAAAAATATTTTCAACGAGATACGTACGATAATGGATGATTTATATAGGCGTAATTCAACAGTCCCATGTATAATTAGCAAATGTATTAAATCGTTGCAAAATATATTTTCTTTATAATTCTGTAATATAATGAATTTTACATACAGACACGAGTTTCTATTGCAACTTTGCAAAAGACTCTTTTATCTTCTCAGCGTTTGTTTGGAATAAAAACATAATTAATTATCATGTGATGGACGGAACGCAGCTCGTTAATAAAATCTTTGTGTTCTACGATCGGAAGAACTTGCCCATGAAAAATTGCACATGCAAATAGCGGCTATAATACGAAAACAATGTTTAATGATCCTAAAATATGTCGGTTGGTTGTTCAAGATTTGGAAAGGATTAAAAACTTTGGAATAATTCCCTTCTTTTCTTTTTCACTTAGGTAGGTTTATTTTGCGAGCATTCAGCATTTCCCTGTATTCTCGCTGTATAATGTCGCCCCATCATCTTTTTTATATAAAATATCGAGTCAATTGAGCGCGATTCGAGCCGCCCAAGCGCCTAACAGTGTTACTTTTACGAACTTTGCAGTAGCTGGCAGGTGCGCCGTCAATCTCGAGAATTTACCTGCTAGACTTCATCCTAGAATCATTTTATTCCTCTTTCGCACGCGCTCGAAAAGTATGATGAACCTTGAAATAACTTTTCGCAATAATAAAACGAGAGAGAGAGAGAGAGAGAGAGAGAACGAAGAAGAGGGAAGGAGAGAAAAAGAGAAAGAGCTCGACTAACAAGTTTGCAAGCACGGAGTTCCTTGCCTCGGTATTGCCCTCGGGCGCATTTGGTTACTCCGGTCGAGGATCTCTTTTTAGAGGAGTCTCGCATATATAGATCGGTCGGGGAAAAAACTCGAATAAGAATAAAGTGGCCGGTAATTATTTTTCACGCCGTACGCGAAATTCTCGGGTTTCCATTAAGGATCCGCCTGGCAATGCTGCGCGAAAAAAGATGATTCTTCCAGAGATTACGCCGGATTCAGCGGCATTCCGCGTCGCGAAATGATTTCCGCTCCACTTAATCCGCTGCAAACTCATCGCGGATCGAGATTTATATATCTCACCTACAGTAGTAGCATCACGAGATTTAAATTTGTTGAATAACACGGTTAAAGATATTTTGAATCTTTGCTGAAAATAGTTGCAGAAATCAATTATTGATTATAGCCTAAGAATATGACGACATGCTGCAAAATTTATGCAAAAATCTTGCTGTTATATGATGACTGCATGAATAAATTTTTTAAGAGTTAGCAATTTTTTTTAAATTTGTTTACGGCAAATATCGATTTTTTTTTTTAATTATTAGAGTTTATTAAATTTTAAAATTCTTATTCGAATTTATTTCCTAAAATATTTTTATATTTTAAATTTAAAAATTTAATATTTAATTTTTATATTATTTTATATCGACAATATAACAAAAAGATATCATAAGAAAATAATATTTATATAGTATATTTATTATATTTTTAAAATATTTTACTTTATATAAGATTATGTGTGATATTCCTCTGAACTTATATTTTTTCACAATAATTCTATTAAAAAAAAAAAAAAAAAAAAAATTTTTAAACATTTATTTGACGTTTATTCTAAATTTTTAATAATGCAATACGAAATTTTATGAACAAATTGTTATCCTTTGTCTGTATTCATGATCTTTACCACGAATTTATATAAATGAAAGCCACATACACCTAAACACACATCTTAAACTTGAGGAATAATCTTTTCGACAGTTTTATACTAGTACTACTTAATTAATAAAGTTTTGCTTCAATCGCGGGAGAGGAACAACCTTTCTCGTTTGCGTAAACTTCTAGACAGTATAGTAGACTTATTCAAAGAACTGGTATCGTTACTCGTTGAAGTAAGACAGAAATATCTTTATCTGAACTGGAACTGCTTAATTATTCTTATCATATCTTCGCGATTAAACTTATATCATTTGTTTAATTGAATTTGGCCTTTGACTATAATAATCCATAGCTCTTCTGTAAATGGCAATAATATTCAACGTACCGCTTGTTTGGATAAAGACAAATAAATACAATACATTAATTTTTTGATAACTTTTTACTAATGTATTATAAAATATACAAAAATGTTTTAGTGATAAATCGGTGTTATTAAAATTTCAATAAAATTATTTTTTGAATTAATGTTTCCTGAAATTTCCATTTATTTACATAATTATTATTTTGCAATTAATAATAATTAACTTTACGTTTCCTATTTTAGGTACGTGTACAGACATACGTATGGGTATGTGATGCTCTAATGATGACATCGTGACAAAGAAGATTGATTCATATATTAAAAGATTTATTTAACATTAACATTGCAATAAATTAAAAATGAAAATGTGTTTCATTATGATATTGTAAGAGCGATTATGTTTATAAGAAACTTTATACATTTTTGAAAGGAATTTATTAATGACAACAGCGTTAATAATAATTGGAAGCCTTATTTCTACAAGTCTTATTAATAGTGTTCATTAATAAAATTTTTTTATAAATAATAATTATAATAATTATAGAAAATTCTTGCAATAAAATTTTATGGAAAAATTATTTATCGTGAAAAAATATGTAACGTTCATAATTCTCATACTGAAAACTAAAAGTAAATTAAAGTAAGTTAAAAATATCTCGTTAATTAATTTTCAATAATGTGTAAATAGGTCATAAAATCTCGTTTTTCAAGTTAGTTTTATCCGATTTTGTTTTAACGTTGATTTTATCGAAAACTGAATCGCGAACATATTAAATATTGAGAATAATGAACTGCCATCGAATTTTTGCAAAGAAAATATCGACTTTCGAGTCGATAAAAGTGTCTCTCGTTAAAATTTAATATTGCGAAGCTACATGGCGAGAGCATTGCTCTATACAACGAGAAAACTGGTAGCAAGATCCGAGTTGCTCGGTTACTCGGAACAGCGGGGAAGCAGGAAATTTCGATTTATCGCCGAGATAGAGAAGGAACGGGGGCCCGATCTCTCTTTCGAACGACGTCGGGTCATATTTTCCGGAACGAGCGCGCCGCAAGCTCCGCGGCGACAAGCCGGTATAATAAGATGAGATACGTGGCCTGAAAGTTTTGTGCTTCCACAAGACAGTTCGAAACATACCACGCCTGCAAAAGTGCACCGCTGAGAGACTATAACAATCTTTCCACCAAAATAGAAAAAAAGAAAAGAGAGAGAGAGAGAGAGAAAGATTGATATAACATGACAGTCATAAGTTCGAGAGTCGTGAGATAGAAAGGGTCCCTTGTCACTAATTTTCCATTTTCAATTCTTAGAGAAGCTAATTTCACTTATTTGTTACGGTGTTTCACTGTGTATTTGCGATTTATCTCGCAATTTTAACTAAATTATGTCGCGATCAATCAGTTTGAGATCCGGCTTTAGAGAGTGACCGTAATTTTTGAGTGTGTGTGTGTGTGTGTGTGTGTGTGAGAGAGAGAGAGAGAGAGAGAAATGTAATGTTTTTCTGAAAATATAATTAATACTTTACACAAAATATGATTTTCTCAATTTGTATGATTTAGAAAATGATACCTCTCATAAATGTTAATTTGAAATTTGATTTTATAATTTTTATCATTATATTAGAAAGAATATTGTTAATAATTATAAAAGCTTAAACGCTTTTAAGTAAGTTTAAAAATGGTTAAAAATAGATTTCTGATTATAATCTGAATGAATTGTGGCTAGATATTTCTATTTGCAGATGTATTGATCTTGGGTTATATGTCAAAGCATGCTCTTTCATCGATAACTAATGTCGGTTGCGGCTTTGATTACAGTCATGGTGAGATCAGATGTCTGGAGAGTGCCAAAGGAATAATTTACGATATGAATTTTTCCGAAGGCTCAATTTACATGAGAAATCCAATATATGCATATACTTTCATTTGGCATACAACCAATCTACAAATATATATGATCCACAATTAGTAACCTTAAATTTGAACAGATTCTTTTTAAATATTCCAGTCAATTTCTTTATAGTTAAATTATTATTATTTATTGTATATGTCCAGCATTTCTCTTTTATATAACAATGATCAAGATATAATAACATATAAAATATTAAAATTGAAATAAATAAAAATAGTAAAACGCAAGATGCAACAGAAATAATTAATTTATTAAAAATACTAGAATAATAATTTTATTATAAAAAATAAATTAATTAAAATAGATTTAAAGAAATTTATTTATATAAATTTCTGAATGTTTAAAAGTATTAGTTTTGAAATCTTTGCAAAAGAATGCTCGTAAATTCAAGCTAGATTTTTTCATCTCTGATTATGAGTGCAACTTGGCTTAAAATATCATCATATATCGCGCAAAATAAATTATGTAGTCCATTTTTTTCTGAACTGAACTGAGACATACTGAGATACCTCAAACTATTACAACGCATCTACATTTTCCATGTTCACGGTGAAATTTTTTCCCCGTACATATGTACGTATATATACGTATATATCTATCGATAAGCCACACGCACGTCGCTTTTATTGCAGGTTCAAGTACTGCGGGTCAATGACTCGCCTTCTCACGACTGATGGCATACACGGTCAACCACTAGAAGCAAACGCGAATCGTCTATAGAGCTGTATAAGCCGTATTTTCTCGTCGTTGTATCCGCGACGTATCGAGATGCTAACTAGGGTAAAGTTGCTTTGTAGAATATTGCGGTAATTAGCGTATATATTAGCGCTGGGTGTGTGACATCAATCACTCTCTTTCTATCTTTCTCTCGCAAAACATGCACGATGCGTATGCAAAAGGAAATATCGCTATCATGCATTATTAATGCTTAATGTACAACGGTGTTTATCCCGTAAATTTAATCTTAACATTGGCGCGACGCCTATATCAACATGTTATTTCATGGCATTTAATGATAACATGCGAGTTTATCATTAATCTAATAATAATACAAACAACAAATCGTTTTTGATGTAATAAGATTTTTAAAGATAAATAATAATTTCAAATATTATATATTTTATAAATATTCTTGTACAGAATATATAATATATTCTGTAATATATATTCTGTACGAGAAAAATAGAAATATCTGACATGTTTGCGAACTCGATGAAACGCATCGTATTTCTGCAAAAGCATGTGTTCTGACTTGTTTTTAATTTGCATGAATAGTGAGAGCAGAGTAAGCAAATATTCTAAGAATACTCACGATAAAAAGCGCGTTTCATTTTGAAATAGTAGTGCATTGAAAGGAAAAAAGAGAAATAAAAAGAAAACTGCAAGATATTCAAAAGTTTATTTAAACTATCTACTGACTCTGAAATGCCTGAAGTTTTTATAAGCTTTTCAAAGCTCCGTGAAAATGATAATGCAAACATTATTTGCGGAGACTTTTGGTACGCATTTGGCTAACAACCGTCAAAAGTTTAGGATTTGCAAGAGGTTTGCAAAGAATAAAATAGAAAACTGTATCATTATACAAACTTCCTAGTGTAAAAAGATATGATTTCTCTATATATTCAATACAGTCTCTTTAACTGAAATATAGATAAAGGAAATAGACAGAAAAACGTATACGCTTTAAAAATGTTTGTTAAAAATTTGTATAAAAATAATTTGCGCGAACTATTTATGAGAGAAAGAGAGAAAGATCTTTTTCAAAGCCTCTTTGACGCATGTATATTTCAAACAGTCAAAGTACATCTATTACATTTTTGCAAATTTGCTTTCCTTCTCATTTTCTCTCTCTCTCTCCCATAAAACATTTTTAAATTAAAGATCTTGCCATCTTAAATTAAGACACATGTAAACTGTTTATAAAGCCATTGTGTACTTTTTACAGCATCCTTGAAATCTTGCGTAAAACCTTCTTAGTCCCTTTTAGCAATCCTTTCGTGAGAATCTGGAAATCTCTTGAAATGTTTGCCGAGCGTAAATCTGTTAAACCACGGGTGCGTTTCCAGAAGATTAACTTTGCTTGATCCCATAATATCGTGAGATCCAACACGAAATACCTTCGCCTACGATGACTATCTCGCAACGTCTTACCCAATTAGCATGTTTTAGCCCGCTTAGAACAACGAAGCGGAAGTTCCAAAGATTGTAATGAACGTGCCGACAAATTTTATGCCTTATATGTAGAAGAAGCTATAAACTGTACAAAAACAGGAAGCTTGTGTGATATAAAATACGCACAGTTTCTATACATATTTTTACAAATCTTGTAAAATTCGATCAATAAAGTTTTCGCAATAATAATTTGACCGCAACTTTTTAACATTCGGCCTTAGATATTTTTCCAATTAAACTTCAAGTTATAAAATTCTGTCACAAAATATAGTCTAGTTAAATTTATATTACACATACAAAATTGATATTCATAAAAATTTATAAGAATCTTTAACATTTTCCGTTATTTATATATATAGTTTGTAAACTATTAATATTCCTTGTAAAAATCTCAATTTTGATAAATTAAAGAATAAAGAACATGGTGCACACATATATGTTTAAAGCATTGCTGACATTAAGATCGATGATAAACAAATATTTGGAAACCAAAAATAAAGATCACAGATACATTCACACACACACACACACACAGATTTTTCGTCCCAAATTAGATATTATATTCTTAAAATTTATGCTATTATTGAGTTCAGACATGGACTATAAATCTAATAATAATTTCTATGTTTTTTTTTTTAATGACGGAATAGAAACGCGATAGTAGTTTAAAGCATACTTCTGTTAATTTCTCTGCGACATGGAAAATCGAACTCATCGAAATTATATCGGTTTCAATACCTGTCCTGCTAAATTTTTGACATTCCCGCACTTTTGTTTGTCCATTTCGGTCTATTTTGACTCGTGCTACTTTTCTCTCGGTGACACTCGCCTTTTATCATCTTGCACCCGAAGCGATGGTAATTGCTTGAATTTCCGAGGTCCTCTAGCGCGACTGAAGATCGCCGAGCTAGGCATCGCGAACGGAGACAAGCGTTTAATTTACCTGGGCCAAGTTCGCGCGCCAAGTCCTTGTCGCAGTCCGTGGCGTCGAATGAAATTGCGAAAGTTGTTCGTCTAGAACGACAATGGCGCAAACGAGGTGTGAAGCGAGGCTATGAAATATAACGGCACGACGACGAGGATGACAGCGACGACGACAACGATGACGACATTCTAACTCGCTCGGGGAGGCTTCTCGGGCGACTTTTTGCATCATGCGTACCATGTAATATTCCAATGATCAATATATGTCGCGTGATATTCTTCCTGTGCGAGATCGATACATGTATACATCGATATATATATATATATATATATATATATATATATATATATATACATATATGTATTCAAAAGGAAGAGAAGCGTTTTACTTATGGGACGCGCGAGCACCATCGCTGACGGCATCGGTCGACTTGGGCCGAGTTATGAATAATGCATGCGATAAATTTGCGTCGCACGCATGCAAGCGCGCCGATGTAATTCCATTAGCTGTACCGTTTTATCGCCCGATATCGTGGATTCAATTGAGTAACTCCTTTCACGCCGCCAAGTACCATTCCATTATTTCCTACGACCGCCCTGCGCTACGACAAGTCGCAGGGTGTGCGGTACGTGATCCCGATATTTCTCGTGCACGATAAATGTCGTGTGGCATGTTAACTAGTTCATTAACGTCTACAGTTTATTTTTCTAACAAATACCTATCTTCTATCTTGTTAATAAATGATATAATGAGATAAATAGACAAATTATTTTTATTAAATTTTCTAGAAAAGTACAAATAATGACCTCTCAATCGTTGCAATCTTTTACTTAAAAATAAAAAAATATAGTGATATATTATATACACACATTTACATATACAAATAAAAATTTAGGATATGAAAAATATTTTATTTTGTAAAGTTAAAATTATATTTTTATAAAATCATATAAAAACAAGAGAGATTTACTTTTTCTCAAATAAAAACGTTTTTATGAGTTTTTAAATTAAGTTTAGCAATTAACTAAAATAAACAATTATCTCAGAATATTTTTAGAGAGAAATTTTTTATAGATTAAAATTTATTGACGTCACTGCGCTTTTTTGTCAGAATTAGTAGATAATTATATTCTCGCTGTATAAAGAAAGCTTTATTTTGATAGAACCTATGAAATGAGATTACGAACAACAAAGATTCATTTTTTTATAACTTTAATTAATGTATCTCAGTGTTGTCTTGCATTTTAACTTTTTTAATATTGTTATATTTTTAATATTTATAATAAATATCAATATTATTTTTAATTATTTAATTACATATGAATAATGAAAGATGTATTCGAAAAAACGACTTATGTATGTGTTGTTTATTCTATTTAATTATAACACACATATGCACATTTCAAAAAGGAAATAAATGTTTCAAACTCTTTGTTATTATTAAAGAAAAGAAAATATTTTTAATTAAATTAGATTTTTTTGAAAAATTAAAAGCAGATATATGTATAATAATTACACGCACACGAGCAAAGTTATATAATAAATTTTAAAAATTCAATTTTTTAGTTTATATATAATCTAAAATTAAAAATAATAAAATCAAAATATAAACTCTGACTTATATTTCTTTAAGCAATTTCTGTGTGTGTGTGTGTGTGTGTGTATATGTTTAATGAACGCAGTATATTCTACTATTCCAAATAAAGTAAAGAAAATAATTTGCCATATACATGAAATTAGTTCAATAATGAGTCTTTTCGTGTCTATATAATTTTTAGAGCTTTTTATAGTTGATAATAATTTATATCTTTTACATAATATGTGATGTTATCTCATTATCTTCATTTGTGTCGTAATTAAACGGTCTCTTCCTTTCTTTATGAGACGATTCATTAATCATTTTAATTAATCGGCGAAACGACGCGAATTATATATATACTTATATATTATTCTCGTCGCTTTATATATCACATACACAAGCACTTAACACATCTTTCTGGCATTATGTAACATATCAAACATTGGTAACAATTAAATAACATCCTAAAATTATGTAATTTAAAATAATTGTAATGATTTCTATTATATATTTGATATGTCAAAATTACATTATAATAAAAGCTATTAATTTCTTTTTATTTTATATTTGTTCCAAATATAATAATACATATATTTATCACATATGTCAAATTACATTATAAATTTTGCAATACGTACCCAATATGAAATGTTTGAATTAATTATTATATTTATATGTAACTTGATAGGTAAATAATTGAATATTCTCTATTAGAGTTGTGTATATTTAAATTTAATCTTTTGCGCAATTTAATTTAATTTAAAGTTCTATTCCAAATGCTTCATCACTAATGCATTGACTCCAATTTCAAAGCCTACATATGCAAAATATTTTATGTATCACATTTCCTAATTAAATAATTATATAATATAAATGTGCATAATTATATATAATTATTACATTTTTCAATATTAATTTCTCCGGACATTTATTATAAATTGCGAGTAATTTGTCCTATTTTTTTCCATTCCATCTCATTTCATGATGATTTTTATTTTTGTTTATTCTACTATCGAACAAAATTTAAATTATAAATCATTTTCCATTTTCAGTTTACATTGACCGTACATAGTAAAGGAATTGTACGGGTATCACAAGCAAACAGCAAACAATCGACTTCCTCTGCGTTTACGAAGCGCAAACATGAGCTATAAATCTCTACATTTCTTTCCCCTATCCCTCTTTCTCCCTTTCTCTCTCTTGCTTTTTGACTAGAACGGCAGTCGTAAATCTCTCTTCCTTTCCGAACAGCAAATGTCGCGTTGCAATTAACGTAATTAAACTGAATCTTAATTTTCGTGGACGATAGTAAATGAGATTTTATCTACGTTGTGAAATACCATTTTGCTGCTTCATGTATACGTATCTTTTATACTAAAAAGACCAATTTTGTTTATTCTTCTTTTATCATCATTATTTTTGTATCAATCGTATTATTTTCTGGTTAATATTAATCAATTTATTTAAAAATTATGTTTTATAAAATAGAACTGTAAATTTATTGTTTTTCTTTTATCACATAAGGTCAACAGTAATTTTTTTCCACTTAGTATGCAAAGATAATATGTCCGGTATTTAGTTACAATCATTTACATATTTACAATAACCGTTGTTGCTTTAACATGTTTATAATTTTTTCTGTTAAAGGAAACAAATTTATTAATGATTTAAAACGACTTTAATAGGATAATGTTTTAATCATTAATAAACATTTACGATCTGAAATTGTAATTGCGCACAAACACGATATAATAATAATTTCAAGGTATTAATCATGTTTCTTCTTCATGATCCGAGGTACTTCTTCACGTTTCCCTTATGGTCATTTAATATATCGCGAATACACGTCACGAGTCATCTTCTTTTCTTGTCTCAAACAAGTAGGCAAGATCATGCAAGATGATTAGAAAGTGGCAGAGTAATTACCTTCTGTGCACATGAAGAGTATGGCAGCAATCGAGAGCCTCGCTTGCCATCTCAGAGCCATTTCCGCGACTATTCGGGAGACGCTTACACTTGAATGCTAAAATGATTCACATCCTCTTCCCTAAATCGCTACTATCACCATCCACTCACTGACATGGTACACCGTCTCAGGCGGCGTCTTATCACTCGTCTCTTTCTGACTCTTGCACGCTAATTAACACACACAGTTCACAATTGCATCCAAACGTTTCGAAAACTAAATAAAAAGCCGACACGACTTGCAATTCAGTTCAAGATATCAATCCTTCCTCCGCAAATCGCTCGATTACAAAGGAGGATAAATTATCGCGACAGCTGGCGGTTTGGAATCTGCCACAAGATACAGAGCCCGGTCCGTCGCGCGTGATCTTTATACGTCGATCTTTCACACAAAGTGGTATCTCCTATAATAGTGACTATGTAGACAATAACGCGCGCGAAAATGATTATGGCAAAACTTTTGATGGGCGGCGTATCCTGCGAAACTTTTCAGCTATATCGTCGGATAAAGTCCTCGCGTTCCTCCGCGCAAGGAGGAGAGTTTGAATCTTCTCGGATTCCCGAAACAATTCGTAAATTTTTGCAGTTGCTCCGAGAAACTTCGTTCCGCGTTACACTTACGCGAATTTTGAAAATTTCCCGTTCACGATCATCGAACAGGTCTTTCACAGGACGGTCCCAGTTTCCATCGCGCGAACGCGCGAACTTTTCATTGTCGTGCGGAGAATCCTGAGAATGAAAAATCGCCGTGGATTCGTAAGAGTCCACATAATCAGAGATACTTCCCGATCGAAGCAACGAAATCCCGACGATCGACGCTGCGATGAATCTCGTTCGGAGCAATCGATCGATCGCGCGGAGACTTGTCAGCTTGAAAATTACTCCCGGACGTCTCTTCTTCGCTCTCGCTCCGTCACTCCGTTCGAAAGTGTTCGAAATCGCGCAATCAGCGGTTTGATCGCAAAAAGATTCTCCGTTCACCACAAAATCGCATCCATTGATCAACTCTCCTTTTTTTTGTATATTAAATCACTTTTTAATAATTCATTGATTGAAAAATGTTTCTCGGATGTTGCGGCCTCTTAAGTTTCCTTTTATTTCTGTTCCTCAGCGTCTCAAAATTCCGCCTCCTTCCCTCTTTCTCTCTCTCTGCGCATCGATTTTACATTTCGATAAACAATTCGGAACTCCAACCGCCGCGGCTTTCCATGTCGATGTTTCGGCCTCGCGAGCAGTTACACGCGGGTACTTTTTTAAGAAATCGTCACGGCGATCGTTCGCGTACGCGACATTGTATATAGCATAACGGCACGCACGCACGTCTTGTTTCGGTGGCAGATTTACCCTGACTGGGGAGATTCTCGGCCGTGGGAGCATGCGCGTTTCCGATCCACCCCCTGTGACGACGGAGGCGCGCAGAGGGTCCGCGGATGCACACGCACACACATAAGCATTTACACCGATGCACATATACTCTCCCTCTCTTTCCACATCGACACACACAAACATTCGTCCAGAAGGGTGTACGCACACTCATACACTTATATGCGTGTATGTGTAAAGGAAACCTCTCTCTTTCTCTCTCCCTCTTCTTCCTCATCATTTCTCTCTCTCCTTCCCCCTCTCTCTCTCTCTCTCTCTTTTCACCCTTTCTTCTTATCCTCAGGACGTCGGGACTGTGTGTCACGGACAGAAACTGTGGCAAGGCGTGCAAGGAGTACAGAATCAAGGTACGAAATCTACGATACTCTTAGAGACATTGTGATGAGCTTAAAGATTTACTCTTCACGTACTTGTCAATCCAATATCACGAATATGGAGGACCTTTGACACTGTCAGGTCCTAGATCTTTCCTTTCCAGAAAAAACGCGAAATTTAATTATCTAAAGCAAAAAGTTAGTTCCAAATTATAACGCAAAAATAATTTTTAATAATAGTAATAACTTCAATAATAATAAATATTCATCTTATTATTTGAAAAATCTTTTTTTTTATATTTATCATTATATTTATCATTTTCAGTCTTCCGTATTTCTTTCCCGTACTTTATTTATATTCTTCTGAAATACTTATGAATAGCAAGATCTGAAATTATCTTGATTCGGGAATAGAAAGTATCATAGACTCCCGCAAAACGACTAAAGGTAAAAGGTATACGAATTATAAAGGAACAGATAATGTGAAGAAAACGTTCCAGAAATACAAATACTATAAAACTTTCGAAGCATCTTTAAAAAGCCGATACGATCTGCGCGAAACGTGCAGATCCCATCGCAGATCATCAAAACACAAATGTTGGTCGACATACAAAAAAATATATTTTTTCTAGTATTTTTTTTTTATTATTTATATTGTTCTATATAATTTGTATATAATTAACGCGTTGTATATAATTGATTGTGATACATATTCCATGTTATTAATATTAAGCGAATATTGTTGTTTCATAATTCAGTATTTCATCTTTATGCATGCAATATACATGTAATTAATATAATATTTTAAAGAAGAAATGCACATATTATAATTATAACTACTGGATTAAATAAAAATTTTATTGTTTTAAAGGTTTAGGTAAATAAAATGTCACTGATGGAATGTCATCTGTTTTGTAAAAAGCATAATGCTACGCGCAAGAGGATTGGTGAAACTAATCATACTATCAGGGATTAGATTGATACGGGTAGATACATCAGCCACAAAGTATGTATGTCAACGGTGCATGAACTTTTTGCACGAAAGTGTTATTGGTAATTTTGAAAATTGCTCGTATTTTTATTTCGCTGACTATATCGACCAGCAGTCGTGACGGGCGTTATTTTTACGTGGTAAAGTCATGTTGGAAAAAACCGGCACATAAATTTTTATTACAGAATAATATTATATAATAGATATATGATTTAAATTAAGACAAGTTTTATTCTCTGAAACATTTTACTCTGACATTAATTAATTCGTGCATCTATCAGAATTTTACATTTAACGGTCAATTAATCTTTAAGAAACAATTTGATCAAAAAATATTATTATTATAAAAAAAAAAGATTATTAAATTATAAAATATGTTTACTATATTTATTATATCTAATAATAACGATAATTAAATGTATTTTTAATGAAATACTTATAATACACGAGGGAATGTGACAATTTATATTAATGGATGATCAGGTTTATGTTTTATTATAAAATTTTATAAAAATTCAAGAGTTGTAGAATAATTAAAAGTTTCAATTCTATTATTAAAAAAATACACAATTTGAGAAAAAGATATAATTAAACATATTAAATGGATACTATTCTTCACCATATTTTCTATTTTTATTTAAATAAAAACACAATAAAACTGGAATCTGCCACAATTGTACGGATAACATATTAGCGGACAAATTTCTCGTTTTGCCCATATTGTAAAAATACAGATTTACTGTCTAAATGTTAAAGTGCAAATCCAACATTTGTTTATATGGAACGTGCACCCGATTTACGCGTAAATTTGCCGCGATTCAAAACTTTTAACCGGTTTACTGCGTCGCGACAAAATGGAAGTAAATATTGCGGGAGAGATTTTCCTACCTCCCCGTTATTCGACGCGACTTAACACGGTCGAACTGGGGGAGAGAGAAAGAGGAATGGCAGGAGGTAGTACACATTGAAAATACTTCATCGTTTGATTTACGTTTGTATGTATCATCGCTTTTAAGCTGCCAGCAGTAATCAGCCGAACACAGCCGGCCACCATTTCCCTCGATAGCGCTTTTTCACGGTGGAAACGCGGTAAAACTTTTACTTCCGCTTGGCGCGGATGGAAATTCTGTCATTCCGAATCCCGTGTGTAACAATCGTTAGTCTTCCCAATCGTGGACAGATTTTTATGCCGTAAGACACAAACATATGTCTTTAACATTATTCCATATTATTATGTCCTTATCTTTGTTTTAAGTTATAATTTACAAAATTTAATATTTTATTTATGTTTTTTTACTAAAAAAATAAAAATATATTGTATACAGTATGTAAAAAAATTATGACCGTTTATTAAAAAAAAAAAAAAACTAATATATTTATTTTTTCTTTTTTTATTGTTATTTTCTATTTATTATTTATATGATATAGATTCAAAAAATGCCAATAAATTATCTCGTTATTTTGGTCACATAATTAATAATTTAAATTTTATAAGTGTTGCATCCAAAAATTTTGGCGAGAAATATAAAAAATCATATATATATGGAATATGATTTATCATAAATTTGTATTTTTTTATTTAAAGTTTCTTTGTTTAATTAATAAATAAAAAGAAAAAGAAACAGAACTCTCTCTCTCTCTCTCTCTCTCTCTTGGTACTGAAACAGTTAACCGTGCAGTGGATCACTTGTTCTTCGTTTTAGTATCTTGTTTATAACTCGGTTTTTCGACCTATAGCAGTAAGTCGTATTTGGGATGGTGTATAATGCATAATGAATGCGTATAGATCGGCAACATTTCTAGAACCTTAGTAAATATTTGGACGTCCATAATAAAGTCAGCACGGAGACATTGAATATTAATTTACATCTTTATTTTACATGTCGACATAAATACTTGGTATTCTGAATAAGTCTAAAAGATCATGTAATATTAGCGTATGTTAGACATTAAAATGTTGAAATCCGCACATACACAACTACTGACATTATTAATCTCATAAGATAAATATATGTTCTCTTGTTATTCTGCTTGTCAAACATTTTTATTAATTTACAAATCAAGTTTGTAAATTAATTATCAAATAAAGAGATAATCTCAAGTAATTGTGATATATATTATACAGTAAAAAAACGCAAATAATTTTTTTGTATATAATCCTTAATAGATTTTCAATATATTCTGATCTGTTGCATTATATGTTTATGCCCAATAATTTTAATTTAATTTAGTTTTATCTCACTATGCATATATACATATTATATTCATTCATCTATATCTATATGAAACATGCACACTGCAACGATTTAAAATAATTTGTCTTTTATATCTCTCAAATATAATATAGATCAAAAAATAGTGTTAATCTTTCCATAAAAAAACAATGTTAACGATTATTCCAAATTTCTTCTCAAACGCTATTTACAAAGTGATATATTTTATTTAGCTCGACATGCGCTAATGAAGAAAGCGTACGTAATCAAAGCGAGATTTATATCGGAAGCCATTTGGCGAGCGAATCGACGCCCTCAATTTGCCGTCATTATCGGTAAATAATTAAACGTTTGCACACTGCGAGGATAAGCACAGCGCGACCGCGCGGCTGGCAGGCATATTTTCGTTTGTTGGCTGGCCATTGGCGTTAATCATGAAGGAAGGACAGAGTACGTGTCCAATTAATTTCTCTCTCTCTCTCTCTCTCTCTTTCTCTCTGTCTCTCTTTCTCTCTTATTTCTTTTTCATTAGATTGTTTCCATTAGATTGTATGCTTGCGCGAATTCAATTCGTGAAGACGGCGATACCGACGCGATACGCATCGCGACGTATATCGGATATGAGCTTATTTCATCGGTGCTGATCGCGCAAAGATATAACCGCCGCGGAAGGCAAACGTGCGCGCAAAAAATGAATTTAAAAAAAAAGAAAAAGAAAAAAAAAGAATGTCCCACGCCTCGCCCGATGACGTACAAACCTTTCCTCCGCCTCCACCTCCGCCTCGGTAGGGTTATAAATAACGTCTCGCGTGACGGGCCCGTACCTTGGCTAGCGGGACCATTCATCAGCCGCGCGCCTCGCACGTGAACGCTCTGATAACGACTCGACTCGGCATGGCGCGATCGTTTTACCTGAAAGACGCGCCGATCGACGAATATCCGTCTGCCGTCGCCACGCGACGCGATTCCGGGCGTGATCTTTCAACGCCCGGGTCATTTGGTGCGGGATTCTACCGATAGCGCGAGACTAGGTAAACCAGGTTCGCTACCGTTAAGATAGCGAGGCGAATGCGCGTTTCCGTTACATCCCTGGGAGATGAATGATGACGATGATCACTCCCGAAGATTTTACTCTTGACTACATTTTTCCGTCGTTACATCATCCTGATCCTTCTTTTCGATCATGATTCTCTCTTTAACGAGTCGCGCTTTCTCTAAATGACTTTGGTTCAATCTTTCTTTCTTTTCCCTTTAATCTCTCGATTAAAAAATTGCAATTAATTCGAACTGATAATATATGATTTCAGTTCTTTTTTTTACTCGATAATCATCTCTCATTCAGCATATTGGAATGCACGATAGAATATCTGAAGTTTCAAATCTATCTTTCGTATCACAATTTTTATTTTAAAAAAAAAAGAGATTTATTACACACGTTGTATCCAGAAAAATGTTTAATTAAATCTTTCATCAAAAAATATTGATCTGTAATATATATCTGATATATAATATATTATACATAAAAGAATATATTGAAAAAGGATTGTTGTGTGAATGAAAGTAGAAATTTGGTAATAACTTATAATTATCGTAATAAACAATCATATATGTATAGTCTATTATATAAGAGATTTATTCATAGTTCCTTTTTTTGTAAAAAATAAATTGCTAGATATTTCAAATCATTATGAAAGACACTGTTTCTGATAGTGTTCGAAATGTAGAAATACGATTTCGCTCTGAAGCTAATTAGGGTTCTTAGATTTTGTAGTCAACGACTGATCGGGTCGCATACAATACGATATATATACATGTAGAAACATAGCAACCAATTTACTTTAGCTAATCTGAGATAATTAAGGATCACATCCTCTATGCTTTCAATTACAGATCCGATTAGATCTGTCAAATTATATAAAAAGTTAATTAAATGACTCTAATATATAAAATGCTAACTTGATACTTAAATTTAGATTAGGAAAACAGTAAGGAAAGTAAAAAAGTAAAGAAAGATAAGGAAACATGGGGACCATCTAGTTAGCAGAAACTAGCTTGGAACATTCAATTTAATATAAAAAACCAGAAATTGTAATAAATATCAGCTCTATATATAAAATATTTTATATTCATTGCTCATATATATTATATACACGCGCATGCACTTCTTATCTGAAAATTTATTAATCAACTTAAAATCTACATTTAATAATCATCTTCTTGGCAAATATTTTTGTAAAAAATTCTTTAAATAATAATTACGAATTAAATAATATTGAAAGCAAAAAATTAAAAAAATTTGTTTCATGAAAAATTAATTTAAAAAAATTTGGAATCACTTTATGCTTTGATAAAACTCAAGCCGAGTTCAAAAATTTGAAAAATTTGTAAAATATTTAAGAAATTGTTTGTTGCAAAGATATTTAATGTAAAAAGTATACGAAAAAACCATAATTCTTTTTAATATTTCTGCCAAAAAAGAAAGTAATCCTAAAATTGTTTTATGAAACGCATAGGCGGTTTGTTAAATCTAAAAAAATTTTATACTTATAAAAATTTTATTAAAAATTATTAGAAATTCATATGAAAATCTTTCTTAATGATAATGTATATATTTTTTTTCTAAAATATTCATACAAAAACGCCTTTTACAGCGGCATGCTCCCCTCCTAGTTCTTTAACGCTCTTGAAAATTATTCCACCAGGCGTGAGTAATCGGACGCAGTAACAAAGTCGTTACTCCCCCGAAACGCCACTCAGCCGTCGTAATCGTTCGGCTGATTCATTCGCTGCGGGAGCACCCGCTAATTTCACATCGTACCACAACTTGGCTACGACGATTATACTCATTAAGAACGAGATTAAAAAAACTGGAGGAAAAAAAGATATAAAATTCTGCCGCGCGGAACTCCACACACCTTGCAGATAAACTCGAGCGATAGTTGTTTATGTCGGCATGTATGCGTGTATGTGTACGTTAGGACCAAGTTAAAAGGTAGACGTGATATGCTCACGACATCGAGTAACGGCGTACGTACCCCCAAAGGCTGACGTATATAAAGCTTGTCTCTAGCTCAGGTAAACCGGCGACCTCCTTTTTTCGCGAAACACGACTGTAACATGCTAAGATTTCCGATATTTCGAAATTGATGCTGATAACGTAACGCTCGATGAACGTGGCGGGCAGAAACTGTTCTCGTTTGCTTATTCACGTGTTGTCTTATCGGCGAGCGGTTGCGCCAATGGCTTTTGCGCGAAATTGAAAACACCAACGGGGGCGGAAAAATACGTCACGCGCCGCGATAAACGATTCCGCACTCGGGGGATGTTTATACTCGCGTATTTTGCCAGCCATTCTCTCGGTGTAGCGCGAGACCGATATTCCGAGATGAATTTTAAGCGAAGCATTTACGTATTAACCGTATTCACGACGTTTTAGAATATCGATGCTTTTAAACTGGATGCTGTGAGAATTGATATAAAGGAGGTTTCACGTATTGATAAAGATCAAATATTTGCTCAAATAACTATTTCAATGAGCTGGATATACTTTCGAGCTGGATAAAATATCCTTTTCTGCGCTATGTGACATTTCTTTTCAATCGGAAATATTGTCAATAATGCAAAAAGAGAGCGGTTGATGAGAACTAGTATCTCTTTTATATACTACACATAGAAGATATGCTAAAATTAACATTGCTAACTAAATCGGATTGATAAATCGAAGGTAAATTCACGTTCGGAAAAAATAAATACAGTTTAGACACAGACGTGAGAATAATTGACAATTAATAAATTTAAACTAACAAAGACATTTTTAATTAAATTTAATATTTTAAAATATCATAAATTAATTAGGTTTAACAATCAAAATAATTTATTTACGTGATACATTATATATCTTGTTTGTGTATCGCAATATATTATTAGATTTTATTATCTAATGTTCACATTGTAGCAAACGCAAAATTGAAATGTTTCATTGCGTCATGCTTGTAGGGTATTTTGACTAAGTTTCCTGCGTACTTTAGACTAAATCTAAACAGCCAAGTTCGCAAGATTATGGTTGGAATATGCAATCCCTCGTAGGTTAGCCGTGAGTGCGGACTTAAGTAGAGATCTTGGTTGAATAGAAAATTTTGACACACCTGCCAAAACGAGATAGTTAGGTGCAGTGCTTGAATTTGCAGTCAATGTTAAACATAGTTCATCATTGCCCCAGAAATTGAATGTAAGTTGCAAATTCTCATATTTATATAAATGAGAAATACATTTTGGTATTAAAAATTAAACCCTTTTTTAAAACATTTAAATTTTCCATTGAATACATAAAAAACGTGAAGATAACGCAATATACACAGCAATAGTTTGGAAAGTAAAATCGCTTAAATTTAAGGAACATATTTAATAGAAAATTTCTTTTCCCGTGTTGTATGATTCGTGCGTATGAAATTTCGATTATTTGAACGAGAAGAATACTTAAGATATAACGCCAAAATCAGTTGGTCGTCGATGTTTCCCGTACTTGGGACAATAGCCTTTGGTTGGTATTCCCTTTTGCTTAGTTGAGCGAACAGAGCTAGCGGACAGAATTTCTCGTGCTTACAATGACCCGCTTGTTACCGAAGTTACGACACGATAGATTTATTCCGCGTATGTCGATTCGCAAGTTTGCGGGAAAATGTAGCTTCGAGGGTATGATTCCGTCAAAGGGATTGCTTATTTAAGAGAAGTTGCTGCCCGGGATGAATTCCACGGTTTACGACTCATGGTTTGACCGGGCTCTCACTTGACCGGATCACGATCCAAAATGTTAGGCGGGTATTCAGCTTGTTAACCAATCGGGGGAACTCGTTGAGTAGTTTGCCCCGCTTTCCGCATGGATTCGGCTCTTTAGCTGGGCATCAATCTCTCTTGTACGCCTGCAGTTTCCTTGTTTGTTGTGCGGTTGCATTGTATTGACATTGTGGAAAAAGTTGAAAATTTTTCTTTGATTTTTTATTAAAATTATTCACGCAAATACGTTATGTCTTTTCATAAAAGTATATGTAATAGCTTTTCTCATTTTCCTTTAATAATACTTGGTTGTTTTAAAAAATGAAATGAAAAACTTATTAGTAACTTGTCAGATCATTCTGTTCTCTAAGCATATTGAAAGAAAGCAGTATAAGTATTTGCAGCTTTGCAATACAGAAAAAATTAAAAACAGACAGAAATAAGGTTTTTACTTTAATTATAAAATATCTAAATAAAAATAACATTCATATCTGAAAGCATTAAAATAATGGTAATAAAATATGCTAAAAATGCTTTTACAATATATACAAATATTTGTATATATATATAGTATAACGTATTTATACATTTAATTCGTTTTTTCATCTTGCATTTGTTTTGTGCGTTAGAGTACAGTAAAATACTTAATTGGTAATAAAAGAAAGAAACGCAAGCGAGAAAAGCACGGCATAAATAAAACGAGGAGAAAATTGTTACGCGATGACAGTCAAATTCCCGTCTGCATACGTCCCTATTTTAATTTTGCTACGTAATTACTCGTACGACGTTACAGCATCGCGCGGCAGCGTAAATCCTGGACGGTTTTAAGGGTTTCAGTGGCACGGTAATTTTCAGTTAGCCTGCGGCTTGCGGCTTGCGGCGATGAGGCGAGTACTTAATGGGGCTCTGGCTCAAGACACAGCAGGGCAAACATTCTTGCGCCGGGATGATGGCCAACTTTGCGAACTTGCGTATATAAGTGCTCGTTCGGTCGCTGCTCCTATTTCGGATGATACTTTTCCGCCTCCAGAAAGTCTTGCGATACTTCCCCCTCGTATTGACAAAATAAATGCTGCTTCTCATGCTTATATTTTTCTAACAACATTTATCTGCGCGTTATACAAATAAAATTGCTTTCCAATAGCTATATATCTAACGCATAACTGTGGTGAACACTATTGCACAATGAATATAATCAATTCGATAATACGGCAAAATTTAATTATGCACATGGGATTATTATTTCATGTTATATCGAACAAGTCATAATACGACAGAAACGTTCGTTTAACAGATAGATCGAAGCTGGAACAAAATTACAAGTCGCGAAATAACACGGTCACCTAAATGAAGTATTTTTAGAGAGAAAGAGAGAGAAAAATGAGGGAAAAGAGAGAAAATTATGATATTATTATTGTATTTCTTTAGCATATTTTTTATTTTAATGATTGTTTTGATTCAGTGATATATTTGATTCGTGAAAAATAAAATTTATTTAACAACAATATTATAAATTTTATCTCAATTCCGAGAGATAATATATTATAAATTTCTGCTCTGCATTAAAAGTTAAATTAACCATGAACCATAAAGAATGTAACTCGGTTGAAAATAATTGAATAATTTCTTATGTATGATTTCTCTTTATTTTACATTTTATTTTTGTTTTACATTTTACCTACATGTATTTCTTTCATTACTGTTATTTTATTTTTCTATACCATTGAAAAGCATTCTAAATGTAAATTAAAATGCATTTTTTAATTATTATAATGAATTTCACAGTTACTATAAATAATTATACATTTAGAACTCCATATAGTATTCATATGCATTTTTATCTTAACTATGTGATGAAATTTTAATAAAAAAAAATTAAAAAGAAAGAAAAAATAGATCTATTAATTAATTTAATTTATTTATTATAGAAAATGCGACACATGTTCTCCTAAATTGTCTAATTAACGATTGACATTTAAATAAATTCTACTATATAATCATTCAGTAAACCAAAATACCATATTATATTTTATTGTTAAATATAATTTGAAAAAATTATGTGATATAGAAAAATTGTGTATGCTACTGAATGATAAATACAATTATTTTCATGACGCAATAATTAACTACGTTTTCTATCAGTCTTTTTCTCTTCATTTATTTTTTACTTATAATGGACTTATTCAGTGTTCCCGAATATTATATTTCTGTATAGTCGGTCTGCAATTTCCGAAACCTCCCCTAAGTGTTCGATCTTCGGCAATTTCTGACCGCGCCCACACACATCTTGCCAGTTTATCTTCGAAGCTGCTTCTCGTTGCTTATCGCACACGAGCCTGACGAAGACGCACACACTCACTCGCATTTCGTATTCGGCTTTCGGAAAGATCTCGGCGAAACTTTTCCCGTTTAACTTTTCGTAGATGCGCGCGCGAGGATCATACATGAAAATTGGAAATGTCCGTGCACACGTTAACGACGTGCTAATGCTTGAAGAGCGGCGTTCCACTTTGTTCTATTTTCTCCCCTCATCTTAATTCTCTTCATTCATCTCTCTTCTCCTTCGTCTTCTCCCTTTCGTTTATTGAAGTCCAAGTAGCTCTGTCGAGCGACGTCGTGGAAGGACGACCACCGGCTTTGTTTCGCGAGAGAAATTTCTCAAGTCTCTCTCGAGTCTGCATTAACTAGTATATTTCTTATTCCCCTATTCTTTTCTTTTTTTCGCGTTATATTTCCACTTTCCCCTCGTTATTAATATTGGAGTACTATAGACATTTTACTCAACGTCAGCTATCGCGAAATATCGAGCTTGTCGCGATGGTCGTTTTCTCTCGCGATAGATTCTTCAAGCAATATTAACAATCCCGTTGTTCTGAGCGTTCTTTATTTCTGTCTTTGCGAGCAATATTAGAGCGTAAATATGTCGATATATCTATTTTTATTTTAAAATATTTAAAGCATGAGCTTGTTTTGCAATAAAAATCTGTAGATTGGTGCTTCATATCAACTAACCATATATCAATTATTCTTTTAATTTTTCAGCATTATTCTTTTAATGTTGAAATATATATAGATATGTTGGTCATATGATACAAGACAGAAGAGAAGAGAAAAAGAAAGAAAGAATAAAAATAATAAGTTTGTTTGAGCTCAAAATTTTATTAAAATATTATGCTATGTAAACGCAAAATATAAACCTAGTTTTTCTCCTCTGTACAGATATTCTAATAACAATAATATACGCGTGTATACATACATAAATGTGTATCATATTTTTAGCTAAATTTTATCTCCATCCAATTTCTCGCAGATGGCTATAATACATTATATAGATTTCTTCATTCATCGAGAAATAGGTATTGAGAAAGAGAATGTATTTAACTCTGATATATTAATATTTCTATATATATTACTATTTCTTTTTTATCTCTGCTTTGCGATTAATATTTTTGTGAGTATAGTGTTTCCCTTGGGAGAGATTTCCTAAAGAAAGAGAGAAAGAGAGAAGTTTTTTCTTTGCTTTTTTTTTCTTACTTCGTAGATGAACTGGTTAGAATTTCTTTGCAAATGAATGCCTTTGTTTCGTCAAGAATTCCTCAGCTCAGCGCATTAACATCTTTGTTTATTTGCCCGCTATTTCCATCTGACGACTAACATTGAATATAATCTTGGATACAATCTCTCTCTTTCTCTCTTTCTTCATGTTATAATATTACATCAGACACAAAAACACTTGCAGCACCTTTTGGGATGAATAGATTGTCTGTGATGCAAAATATAATACCCAAAGATCTAAAGAAGTTAAGAAATCAAAGATTCTTGTGTGAACTCGAGAGAGATTTACTGTACTTGGAATTTTTTATACATGTATTAATAAATTTAAACATTGAGAAATATAATTTTCTGAAAATAAAAAAGAAAATTTGAAGCATTAAAATATTTTATCTTTGGTTATTCATCCTTTAATATATTATATTATTATATATATTTTAATCTTGTTATATATAGTTATCTAACAATGTTTAATTAGAATTAATGTACGCGTTTTTAGTCCCGTTTATTTATAATTAGTGTATAGTTTGCGATTAAAGTACTTTATATTTGCCTTAATGCGTCATAGGGGATACCGCAGAATTTTTCGCTGCAGAAAATAAGTCATGTTAGTAACAGCATGCTATATTATTTAGTCAATTTTCCGCGAGCTTTGCGGTAGAGAACAATTCATTTATTTATGATATATCTTCCGGTTGTCCTGGTTTTCTCGCGAACTTTCTTGTCTATCGCCAATGTCATGCTTACTTAATCTCTTACCATAAATTTATTATCCATTCTGCCGTTTCTTAAATTTTAGAACTCAAATTGTTCCAACATTTATATCATGTGCGGCCTATATGACGAAAACACATGTTCTTTATAATAATATATTTCGTTTTATCTTTTCTCTTTCTCTTTCTTTCTCACATATTTAAAAAAAAATATTTTCTACTATAATATATCTCAATAAGATAATAAATAAATTATTTTTTTAAAGAATAATTTTATAATAATAATTTATCTTAAAATTTTATTAAAATGTTTTTAATGGTAATAAATTAAAAAAAAAAAAAAACAGAGGGAACTTGGGGGATACGACAAACATTTTAAATGGACACATATAAAAGCTATACAAATTCAATGCTTTTAGAGGAATGTGTCGTACTAGACGCGATTACGATATAAATACTATTGACGACACGACAATAAATTCTGACGACATTAATCGATACTAGAAGCGTGCCGATATTTCGATATTTCGCAACGAATTTATCCGTATCGACACACGTCTCGCTTTTTATCCCTTTCTCCAAATCGGTACCTCTTTCTCCCTCTCGTGTCCGTTCCCTCACTACTCTTTCAACCACTTGTCCGGTTGCGTTTCCAGACGAGCTATTTATTGCGATTCCACACCGCGATAGTCCCTCACTCCCCTTGTATCTCTCCTTAAAGAAACAGTTTATCCGGTTGTTCGTCTTCCGCTTCGATGTTCCCCGAGGTCTTTTCCGGTTTCTCTCCGGATCTCTTTTTCCCCTTCCCCCTTCCAACCCTTGATGTCCCCGTCACCTTCAGCAGCGAGTCGCGCACACGTCTCAATTGTTTTCCAATTCGACATTTGTCGAACGTACGTTCACATCGAACGCAACGTAAATTTCTTTTCGTTCTTTGCTTACAAATTCTTTCCTCCTTCTCGTCCACTTGTGTTTCTCAATAATTTAGTCTTCTATTTTGCAGCAAAACAAACGTGATTTTGCTTAAGATTAATAATTTTTTAATAGTTTTTTTGAATAGAAGAAATAGAATAGAAGATATCACAGACCTAGATAATCAATTTTTATATATGCATTTTTTATTAATTTGCAGTTGAATTTTCCTTAATAAAAATATCAAGAGATTAGTAGAATTTAAAATATAAGCAAATAAAAATGTATATATATATATATATATATAATGAGATTTTTAAGAAGCTTTAAATAATTTTTACTAATAATCTAAATAATCTTTTCTAATGTTAAAAACTAATGTAGAAAATTACGAAAAATGTGAACGCCTTTACTAAAGAAAAATTGACTGCTAATTAGTGTTAAATATTTATAGATGGAAAAAATCTGAGTGTCACACCGTGATGCGTAAAAGAGAAGAAGATGCGTGTTATATTACAAATAAATCATACTAAAAAATTGATAGAAATTTCTAAATAATTTTCGTTTAGAATGAAAATCAAATGCTTCAATTTCATTAGTTTGTATCGTATATTTTTCTCGGTATTTTTCTCTGGATAGACTTTTCCCTGCGACGTTGCATATTTGAGAAACGGGCAAAGTGCATCCGTGTACGCTCGAGTTTAGGAAAACAACGTCTTCGATCACGTGGAAAGATTCATTCGAATTCTGGAGAACGGTGCGAGAAGGAGGGTGCAGTTGCTTGTGTTTCTAGCTCACGTGGCAATTCCGCGATGGCACAAAATACGATCATGAGAAAAGTATTTTCTGCATGGCCCTGTTTCGAGATGCAATCGGCGATGACGATAGTGGTGGCAGCAATAGCGATAGTCGACAACGTGTTACAATATTTGCTCGCTTATCGTAGCTATCGAAGTATCCTATCCGCACATTTCATCAAAATAGTTCAAGCTACGAAAACAAATTGAAATTTTTAAAAAGAAGTAAATAACGATAAATAGATGTAGAGAAGTAAACAGAAATAATAAACACAAAAGAATAACCATAAGTTTCTTTAATTTTAATTTCTGCCGTAAATTTGAGCAAAATTTAGTTATATAATTTTGCCATACCTACTTGTTTGATATTGCCTCTACGTTATAGATATCGGTAAGTCTTATATTTTTAAGCATAAACGTCAAATGTCATCAGTAGCCATGAAGATATCACAGCGCGCATCGCTCGCGACAGTCTCGAATTTAAATGAGCAAAATTGCAAGACGTAATCAATTAAATCTACATCAGAGCAGAATGTCGCTCGTTGCGCGGGCTATCGCTGCTTTCCTGGCAAGCAGCCACGATGTGTTACAACATCGCGTTCGGCAAGGCCGGCTTCAAAATTGCGGACCATTCGTCAGGTGCCATTCTCGAGCAACTACAATCCGTTCTCTTCCCCTTTGTCCCGTGCCCCGCCGCCACCTCCCGCCAACATTAATAATTAGAGCGGATAAAGGGATGTAATTGAATCAGTGCCTTAATTAAAAATCGCAATTAGTGTCTTCGCTCGGCCTCGGCTATCTACCTTACGTAAGCAAAATTGAATTAATATACCGTCTGGTTCGGAGATGGCACTCAACGCCATTACTTAATACTAGTATTACGAGATGCAAAGAGAGAGAGAGAGAGAGAGAGAGAGAGAGATATTTACAGCAGCGTAAAGAGTGAATTGGAGTGCGCGATGGGGGTGAAATTACTTGCAAGCGTTTGCGAACATACCGATGATAAGTGAGTGTTTCATCGCGGATATCTTTTTTGCAATGTCAAGATAACTGCTCGCATTCGGCGCTACTTGCAACACGCGGGTAATCAATATCCGCGTACTTAGCACAAATTATTCAGATCATTTTGTACAACACATTATACAATAAATAATTAACCGCCAAGATGAGCAATTGTTTATTCATTTTATTCAGCTGCGATGTATACCCTATATACCCGACTAAATATACAGAGCAGCAAATGCAATTATACCGCCGTTGCAAGTGGTAATCTCGCAAGTGGAACTTCTTAATGCTAAAAATGGAAGCACAATAAAAGAAAGCGTGAGAATAGAAGAACCGACACAGGAATAGATAGATTTTCATTATGGCCAAAGAAAAGACTGCGAACTTTTTGTTCGTTCAGATTTATGCAAGTTGGAAGATTTATGTCTACCCGTACTTGCATTTTGCGTATATACACTCTTCGCGTACTTATTAATTAGCTTTGTAATTTTATTGCTTTGCATGTATATAACTGACCTTTTCCGATACTTTTTTTTTAACCATAAAATTAACCATAAAATTAACCATAAAAATTCAATAAAATTATGAAGAATAATTTACCGTATGTACAAAAATAAATATAAATAAATAAATAAATTCTCGAATTGTGATTGCTTGCACCTAAAGATAGATAGAACAAATTTTACATTAGGAGATATCACGATTGTTTAGTGTAAGTCAAATTACAATAGAGAGTAATTGCTCAAGTAACTGTGTATTACTGCTACTATATCATCTGTCCACGTTAATACTCACGTGTCGCCAATTAACTGGAGGCGTGATCCGCTAGGTATACTTCAAACGAACGCGTTATGCAGGTCAATTGCATTGAATTGCTAAGATGTTAATTACACGGCGGTGAGATCGTGAGATAACTTTAACGTGGCGACGTATATATAATAGCGATTACGAAATATTACATTGTGATACGATGCCTCACATGCATGTGACTATTAAAGGACAATAATTGACCTTTTAACTAATAACAGCTAAAAGGCGGCTACATCATGGCAATTTTATTTTATTTTACCCGGAAGAATTCAAAGTTTAAAAGTAAACGTTGCAAATGTGTCTGTCATCTAAAGAAATGTGTACGAATCTTTTACTCGTCTTTAGAGAGGCATTAATTATACATTCGTAATTTTGATGTTACACAAGTTTTGTTTTATCGACTGTAAGCTATTTTATTTTGTCATATTTCTGAATATGATTCTAAATTTATCAAAAGACAGAAAAAATTTTATAATATTTTTTTGTTGGCGTTAATCATTTACAACATTATCAGAGAAAATAAATGTATAAATACCTCAAGCATATCATGTTACATGTTTGATTCATGCAATATTAATATATTAAAAATAATTAAAAAATGCTATTTTACATGTAACATTATTAAAACCATTATCTGTATATATTATGACAATTATCGTTAATTATTATCAACTCCTATATTGATAAAAATTAAGTAATAAATCAAGAAGAAGAAATTCTCGCTTGTTCCCCTTAAATATCTTTATCTCTGCTATTTTTAAAATCAACGGTGCCCAATTTTGTCATCCGTAATATTAGGCGCGACGCTAACCATAAAAGCGCGCATAAAAGAATTTCCATAATATGCACGGCACAGACCTTTTTAAAACTTGTCCCGCACGTATATACCCGCGTTCTTTCTTATTGTTCCCATTTTAAAGAGCGTCTTTTCCCCGTTGTCGTCCTTTGCGGAGTATTACGATCGTGTCGCCCGGTATATATCCTCCAATAGCACCCACTTCACCTACCTCCACCTATTGTCGCCGTCTCTTTTCTTTCTGTTCTCCGTGCACGAACTCGCTACTCATCATGTTATACAGTCCTACTTTGCGTTCTCCGTGTATCGCATAGCATGAACCCGCTCATTATTCTTACCATTATTTCTTCAATAAGTCGAGTGCGCACAACCAACACAACCCGGCAATAGGGAGAAATGCTTTATTTATTGGTGCTTATATTTGTTGCTTACGCATGTTTCTGAAGCTTGGCAATAAAATCATAACTTATCTTTTTTTTAGAATTGAAAGATTTTTTAAAATGTTTATTTTTAACATAATATTAAAAAAAAAAACAAAATTTGTACGTTCTTTTATCTATTAAACATATAATTTTTTGCCTTAAATACAAGCAAGTGTTCTTATTACACTTTTTAGAAAATTTATAACTTGCATTTTCAATTAATACATAAATATAACAATTTTTATGGCAAAGTTACATCATTGTAAAAGCATAGTAATTTTTTTATATATTTTTGTTATACTGAATAAAATAATAAAATAATATAATAACAAAAAAGATCAGTCAACATTCTTCACTTTTTGTGTCATTTTTAACGTAAATATTTTTAACGTTATAATACATAAATTTAAATTTTTTAAGGAAATAAAAAAATAATTAATTTAAAAACAAATTAAAAAATATTAATTTAAAAAACATTTTTTTTACTGGTAATCGAAGCTACTATTAAATATATGAATTAATTATGACTTATATATCAAGGCAAATGCATTTATACACATGCATAGAAATGCAAAACGGCGCATCCTGTGTATTGCAGGCGAAACGTAAGTAGAACACAGAAAGCCTTTGTCGTAACTTGCGCGCTCTGTAATTATACGGAACAAATACCGGCCGTATTTCCTATGTCGTGTTTTTATCCCTCAGCTTTATTCGCGTATTGTTGAGACAGGAAACGACAGGAAATTCATAAACAAATGCTTTTCCGGCATTCGTCGAATTATTGTCAAATCCTTGCTGTGAAAAGCGTTTGATTAGCGTATGTAAATTTCAATGCATTTCCTATGTGGATAACATGTACACATGAATTATATAGCGATTGAGCTTTAGAACTGTAGAGGAAAAAAAATGATCGCGCTATCATATATAAAAGATGGGATGCACTATCGCATATAACGCATCCCATCATTTTTTTTATCTTCTATAAGCTTCAAATATCGAATATCGATAAATGCATTTAAGGATGTACACATTAATACCTGTGAGAAGTCTGAAAATCTATAAATTTATAATGCCTAATGAAATTAAAGACAGGAAAAAAGTTTCGAAAAAATAATTTTCTCAAATTGAGGAAGCATTAAATTAATTTATCATTATGTTCATAATCGTCCATCTACTCTTGACGGAGATAAAGTAATCGTAACGATATTCTCGCGAGAATATCTCAACGAACATCACGATCGCCCACGGCGAACAGCGTTTGGTTGCGATGCCAGAAGGGTTGCGCGAGCGGAGCGAGTATCCGGCGCGGTTTGCATTGAATTCGTGTGACTAAGGTTTAATTCGCCGTATTGGCAAGCTTCGAGTCGGAGCTTGCGAATAGTCGGCGAAATTGGCCGCAACTGCAGACTAGTTAAATGATGGGCGGCCGGTGCGGCGGACAGTTGTCCGATTTACCGAGACGATCGACCTATCTCTACCTTGAAATTCTGGATGCTGCTCGCTCTCAAAGCGATACGCTTAGTAAATTTCTCGCGGGAGGTACACGAATGGAATATATACGCGTCTTCTTTAGATATGACGTTGTAAGGATCGGTCATATTCCAAGGACTGACTTTGCTTCTACGACTCGTGACAGAGAAAAGTGTGTGTTTGAATTTATTTAACTCATACTTGTAATAAAATGTCCTGTCAGAAGATGAATTCTAAAATTCTATGTATCAACCTGAATAAAAGTATCACTCGTTATAAATATTTAAACAAAAATTTCAATAAAACGGCTTGTATAATATCGGAGGGCACTCTGTACATAAAGCCAACTATATTCAAAGTAAATTATAATTAGTTTGCTTTATCAACTTGCCTTGTAATAGTTTCGTAACAGATGGACTGACGTACACGGCGCTTCTTGAATTATGATCTTCTCAGTTTTCTCTTTCACAAATTAAGATATATTATATATTAAAATATAATATAATAATTATATATTGTTCAAGAGTCTTTATATGTTAGGTTAAATAAATTTCTGTTACACATATATTTATAAAACATATTTCTTTTTGAAGAAAAGCTTTCAAAAAATATTAGCTTTAAATCTCCAAAGACGCAAATTGGCTACCAAGTATATACATTAATGACAAATCCGGTACATGTATTTTAACTACCCGTGACTAAAATCAGAATGCAGTGCATGCCAACATTGTTTGCTAAACGTGTGTGTGAATCTGTGCCAGGCTTAGGGGAGCATTCACGAACATTTCGATTGACGCTAGCCACGTTACGCCGACGGCATGAGTAGGAGCAGAAAGGCATCGTTTAGGTCTCTTTGTCGAAAACAGTTTCGACCAAGGCAAGTCGTCCTGGCGCTGAGCCAAGTGAAGCCGCTTGTTCCTCAACGAGGAGAGTGAGCTCGGGCCACGCGCACCCCTAACGGGCGGACGGATTTCGGGTTGGAAATAAAATGAGGGAGTTGCTAGATTCGGAGAAAATAGAAAGTTGTGCTACGGGGAGCGCGTAAACATATAAATCTCGTTGGCCGAGCGACCAGCAGGTTAGCTGCAGTTAGAAGTTAACGCCGCTTCTATCACATCCTATCCTCCGCGCGTCCTTTAACTCCTTCCCTGCTCGTCCCAATCGCGAGCCGCCTTTTCGTGTGTTTCTTTATCCCTCTTACAGACATTCTACAACGTAGTTACAAATGTTTCACGTTGCAGGAGTGTTCGAGTCACTCGTAAACAAGTGTACCGCCGTTATAAGATGAATATCTCCCTCTTTTCTTTATATTCGCGTGAATTTATTGACATATTTGTAGATGAGCGTAGTTTTCTCGATTCAGATTTTAAATTTTATTAATATTTTAAATAAAATAATGATATAATAATTACAGCAAAAAGAGAAAGTATGTAGAAATATATTTTCAAATACGATAGATATATAATATTTACATTTAATCGCTCACAATTTAAAAATTAATAATATCTCAACATTTTTTTTTTAAAGAAAAATTGATTTTAAATTAGCTTAAAAAATCTATTATTCAAAAATAATACGTAAAAAAAAAATATCGTGCATATAGATTTTTCTAGTTCTTTTGTTTTATTGTACGCTTGTTGAACTGTCAGATTTAAAAATCAGTATCTTATAATTAGTATCTCGTATATTTCAATTTTTTTCTTATCAATAAAATTACATTATAATTATGCAATGTATTGTACTTGCAATATTTCTTTGACAATTCCTTTATCGAGAAACAATAGAAAGATAAGGAAGAGAAAGAAATTAAAAGTTAAAAGAGAACGGTATCTATCGTATATTCATGTAATCCTAGCTTGAATATTGAAAAGGTTTCGATTAGATCGTCATTGGATCTATTCTGTCATTGGTTGCCGTCATTTCCGCTTGATGTGCGACTCGATCATCGTTCTCCGGAAGTGTGCTTAACATGAATGCAGCAGACGAGGTACGCACGGAAAAGAATTCCAGTATCTATATACCAATGCTCGTAAAGTACAGGATGTAGTACAGGAAAGACGAAATCACTCGGCGCGCGCCAAGAGACGCAAATAAGAGATTAAAGGAACTCTCTCGTGAATCCTATTCCAAGGCGTTGGAAACGTTTTCGCGATTGACGAGCTTTCTTCTGCTAGAGATTGTTGTTTACGCGTGCGACAAGACGACGACAGAAATCCTCTCGTTGTCTACGTGTTTAATTCGGGAAAAAGAGACGTTTTGCGAAATAATCTCTAACAAATAGTATTTATGTCATGTCAAGTTGCATTCCGTCCATTCGTTGTACATACGATGAGGAAAATTTTTTATATCCTTGACATATCCAATAATAGCGCGTCAGCAACAATGTTTGTTGAATTTGTGAGAAATCAGCTTTCATCGACGGGCTTTCAATCGCAGGAATCAAGGAATCGCGCGTCGCAAGATAAATCTTCTTACGTCACTGTAAATTTTCTTATAAAGGACGAAGAAGAGGGCGAATAAGAGGCATAAATACTTGTCTGCCTGCTGCTAGAGTCGCTCGATTCTAGACGTACATTATCTATACTTGAAGATCATTTAACGCTGCTCTATAAAATATATATTCATATTTTTCTCCCTTTCCCTCCTCTCTTGATTCCTTCTCAGCCAAAAACGGCATCGTTTCGCGGAATACGAAGCTCTATATAAATTCGCATAAACGATTTTATTGCTCCAAGTTAAAGGTTCGCTCGGCTCCACGCGCGACCATAAACATCGCGCTTGTAAAATACCGCTGAGCTCTCATTGCAGCTCGACACATGCGGTCTTCTAAATTGCCACGTTTATTGTTCTTAGACGCGTAATTGTATCACCGATAAACTATTTGACATTTCTTTTCTCCGATACGCCAGCGATATTCTTTCCTCTTCTCTCTTTAATGTCTAATGCACAAGAAATCAAGTGACAAATGTGTGTGTGTTGTTACTGGTAAGAGAAATGAAGTAGATAGAACTATAGAGTCGATGACTTCTTGAAATTATCTAAATTATTTTATGCCTCGATTAAACTTTGCACTATTTTACGATTGAATAATCAAAATTCACGGAATCACGTAATCACAAATTGGTGACAGTTCAAAACTGAAATGATATGGAAATGAATAATTTCTATGATAAAGAAATGAAAGAGAGAATGAGAAAAGTAAAATGTTATATAGTCAAATAATATTTATTAAATAAAATATAAAATGGATCTTTTTTGTAAAACGTTCATTTTTCTACATGACTTTATCCTAATGAGATGAATCGATTTTCGTAAAAAAAAAGTTATTATGTAGTGTCAATTAAAAGAACAAGGCAATATTTAAAGCTAATGTCTCTTATAAAAAAATTATTTTTTATAATTATTATATTCACTTATATTCTACAACTTTGACTTTTATAAATTTTTGTGCATTTTGAAAACAAAAATTATTTAAAATACAAACATCAATGAAATTATTATCCTTGTATTATATAAAAGACATTCTCTTAGAAAAAATAAAATATATTCCAACATTCAATACTAAAAGAAAAGCTTATATAGTTCAATCATTTTTCGTGACTCTCGATATATTTAGAGTTGTCCTTCCTCTCAGCGAAATAGCATGGTTTGTGAAAAAATGGAATAAGAACTCGAAGGGCACGTCGCTCATCATACCGCAGTAAATGTCCTGTCTTTTGGCAGGATTACGTGACATTTTTAATAAATCGACGGTAAAAAAAGGATGCTAAATTTATGGAATTTTTGAAATCGTACTTCTGGATCCATATGTCGGTCATCTAGAAAGTAGGTTGGAGACACCAGTAATCAACAAATATAGCAATAGTATATTCTGGCAACTTTCAAATTTACTAATAAATTGAAAAATCACTGCACCCATTTTTTCGATGAATATTTAAAGAATTAATCGTCATCAACCTCATGTAATTAAAATATTATTACTCTAAATCATTTTTACGTCTTCTAAAATTGTTGTTTGCACTGATGAATTCATTCTTTAAAGTCATGTAATGTCGAGTGTTTTTCAAATGAGGAAACTGCAATATACGGGTCTTACGTTGATCGAACAGCCGTAAAATCTTTATCGTTATTTAATCCCTTCTTCCACCGTATGTTCGCGAGAAAACGTTCATTCGCCGATCATGCGGAATATCGCGTATTATAGAAATATCGGTGTATTGTATATTCCTGCGGGAAATGCAATTTATTGGCAGGTCACGCAGAGATGTTCCATTAATGCCCGATTACGGTCGTATCCGCGTCGGCACAGTCGGAACTATCTTTTATATTTTATATTTTTGTGTATTACGTAGGATAACGGGTATAATATACAACAGTAACAATTTTTCGATATTTCTCTTAAAAAATCTGAATACATTTAGATATATCTGGTTATTTCGCTATATTATTCTTTCAAGAATATAATGCATCGCCCGAAGTCAGCTTCAACTTTTATTTCTCATTAAAATTATAAATATATCTATATAGAGAATGGAAACTCTGTGTCGAGGTCGTCCTTATAGATTTTACTTTTACGCTTAAATACATCTCAAAGAGGATAAGAAAGATGTTATATTCTTACAATATTATCTCTATAATTATTTAAGAAATAATATAAAAGTAAATATAAAATTTTATATTGTGTCAAAATAAATTAGACGTTGTGACTTATTATTATCATATTATACAAGTTTTATAATCTTAATCTTATTTTTAATAACAAATTATTTCTGATTATTACAAAATTATTATTTTTTTTTTTTTAACAAAACCGTTATTTATTGCCACTTTTTCTAGTTTTTGATTTTCATATCTTTGCATGTATTTTTAAATTTAAATTTTATGTAAAAAATTTATTTGGAAATAATTGAAAATTATGATTTTTATTTACGGATGATTTGTCCTTTTCACAAGCTTATAATGTGAAAGTTATTGATATCCTGATATTTTTGCTACTAAAAAATTTTAATTTCGTAAAAGGATCTGTCATTAATATTAAAGTTATAGAAATTACCATCTGGGTGGCTAAAGTAATGTGAAATATTACGACTTGATTGAGTGCATGATGAAAAACTTTACATAATCATGAAGCCGTCCCCGCAAGTATTTTAATAGATAATACTGAAGAGCTATTCGTCATCTGCGAAAAAACCTCCGATAGAACTCGTGTTATTGTAATCGCACGGCTCGTAACAGCCGTTTCAATGTCGCTGCCGCAGTTATCTTGTCGTATGTTCTCGTTAACGTTCGTCAGGATCGTAATTTATACGCGCTTTCAGACACTGTGGCGGCGACCACGGCCATTATTAATGAGAGCCCAAGCCTTAACGTCGTACCGGTGACGATGTCTCTCGACGAAAAGCTGTTTTCGTTTTGCCCCTCAAGTCAGTGCGACGAATCCATTATTGCGCCTCCACGGGCCACTTACTCAAATTAGGATCCCGATACCTCGGACGATCGTGACCTGTAAATTGGCTTTCTTGCGATCGCGTCTCGCGTGACTTTGTAGTCCGTACATCATCCCCGAACACGACGCCGTTTTAGCAACGGCAGGACAGTTCGTTATCATTTGCGGTATTTATTCGATTGAATAATGATGGATTGAAATGCGATAGCGTTTGAGAATTATTAATAATATTATATGTAAATTGTAAATTAAATATATGCAACAGTAATTTATGACATTTACATATTTAAGTGGTTTAAAACAAATGACTCTGAAACGTATCAAAGTCTGCCCCAAGTAAAAATTCATATTCTCATAGTTCGAGACAAGAAAGTACTTTAACTTCAAGACTATAACTATAAATTCACGCTTTTCCCTCCGTTTATTAGTTCAGTTTAACAAAAAAAAAAAAAAAAAAAAAACCATAACAAGATAAACATAATAGAAGTTATAGTGTTCTGGCAAACTATTACATTGTGGATGCGTTTATGTATGAACGGTGCTATTACAAGCTCGACAAATGTAAAGCCGTGCTTATGTATTTATTTGCGGATTCCGTTGCGCGCGCGCGCGAGGGAAGCTACATACCCGGGAGCCATTTTTGGAAGTTGCCACAGCGAGGGAAGGTTTGGCAAATAGGGGCTAAAAGGTTCGAGAGGGGTTACGTTGAAAAGGAGTGGTTGTAGTGGATTGCCCGTTAAACCGGGAAATATATCCGCGGTGGAAACAAACTGTGTAATTTACTCGACATCCGCGCGCTCGCGTATCAGAGATTTTTCTCCTTTTTGAACGGAATAAAGCTATACGAAAACGCGGCTTGTCCATTACTTATTATTCGCTTCTAAAATATCATGGCGATACTACGATTCTACGACAATTTTGAATGAAATTCGCAGAATCACGTTCATCAATATAATGACAAGATCTTTCATGAATGACGTACGTTGCAAATTATGCAACGACTTCCTCTTTAATTAGAGATAATCATTGCCGGCGTTATCGTTGAATTAGAACACGTTAAAGGCAACTAAACACAAAAGTTATCTAAAGAATATATAACACATAAATATCTTGATTAATTAAATATTCAATCTCCAATATATTCTACACAATATAATAGAAACAGTTTTCACAAATGCACCAATTTTTTTTAAAATTATTATTTAACTATTATATTACTTAATATTGTTTATGTAAGAACAAAATATATATTATTTGTAAAAATTCATTTTCTACTAGGATATATAGTAAATATGCATGACTTAATAAATGTTAATAAATGTAATGTATTTTATATATTTATGTGTTTTATTTTTTTAATATTTTTTTTATATTGCACACATAAAATTATATAAATGAAATTCTGTCCTATATTTTATCATAAATAAAAACTCTTTATCGGATGCATCTGAAATCATTTTGTTTTAAACTTTAGTACATTTTATTTTTGTTGTAACGTGAAAAAGGTTTTATACAACTAAAGATTTAATAACTAAAAGATTTAATATTAAGATCTTAAAACTTCATAGATAAAGTTTTAAATAACATAAATTTTTAAACGATTTATTGCAACAAATTCGCGATAAAGGCTATTTACGAAGAAATATCGTTTATAATAAATATTTGTTCATATGTCTTCATACTAGATCGCATCTAATTTACTGCGTATATAACGCGAGTGTAGCGGTATATCTACTATAAGAAATGCCGGTCCTTTGTATTCGCCACGATTTGCTGATGGGGTGTTGTTCTCTTGCACTTTAAAGCTGCATGGTTTTTGCAAAGAAACCTAGTAACACGTCGCGATTCTGTGTACCGGCAGATATACGCGGTGGGCAATAAATATCTCTACAGCTTGATAAAAAAAAGACAGAAATGTTATTATTGTTTAATCGAAAATAAATGCACAATTAGAAGAAAATAGAAATATTAAATTTTACGATTACAGAATTACATTTATATTAATAAAATTGAAAATCACTTCTTCATATCTCCAAAAATTTTAGATTATTTACTTGAAAGTTAACAACAATTATGAAGTATATTCTTATATAGGAATTTGATTTGTCGAGAAGCTTTCCAGGGTAAAATTTGAAACTACCTTTCTTACTTATTGTCTAAAGTCACTCTGTATAGTCAGAGCATGTGGAAGGTTACAGACGATGTGTTGAGATTGCTATAGTTCCACCATGAGTTTGGGGTTACGCATACACATACGCACACATGCATTCACGCCAGCATATGTGAGAATGTGCAGGTCAGACCCGAGAAAAGAAATTTCAACCGTAGATCGTGCTAGCATTAGCGAGTCAGTGAAAACTGTAGATTACTTGTCAGCCGACTACCAATCATGAGAGCGGAAATTGCGTAAAACTGCAGTTTCTTTCATGCCACGAAAATTATGCGTCTAATAAAATCATTCACCGAATAAAACCTATATCATACACGTCTTTGTTGCAACAATATAATTCTTATCTTTTCTAGCAGAAATCGTTAGAGAAGGTTTCAATTTTAATTCTAATATTTAAAAAAATTTATTTTATTTTCGTTATATATATATATATATATATATATATATATATATATATATATATATATAAATTATATTAGTTGTTTTTTCAAATTGAAAAAAAAATATGTTAATATGTTTTTGTTTTGCGTCACTCTTTAAATTTGTCCTATTTTTTAATATATAAAATAATACAAAAACTAATATTTGAAATAGCAAATGAATAATAAATAATATAAATACATCTCTCGATATTTTAAAATATAATATTTTAAATATTTTAAATTATATTACTTCTCTGATAATTTTTTACAATTATTATTTTAAAGTAAATAATTTTAATTATTATACTTTAAAGAAATATTAGTATATGCATTTGCATAATTTTTTATGCATAAAAACACATTTTTTTAATTAAAATATTTTATAAACAAAATTAATTAAATATCTTATAATTATCTCAATAAGTCTGCCTTTGATAGAAGTGTGTTCACTATTGCTTATATATTAAAATTTTTATCTGCGCCGGAATAGCAGAAAGCAGCACATTGATATTATTTATTCACCTTTCCCAAATAAGAATCAAGTTTTGTACTTTTCTTGCAGACCCATGCATTTTCTATTATGCTGTCTTCGTATTCTTGTCTTTATCTCATTCCATTCATTTCCTCTGACGATTGTTAATCTTCGCAGCCTCCGTTCCAAAGTCTAACAAGGCAATCTACTGCGACTATTCCACTATTTGCGCCTCCGCTGTACGTTGCCTCGCTCTTCGACGACCAAATCAAGAAAATAATTTCTCACGATAACCGAACTCGTAAAGGGAAGTTTACGATGGTAATTTGTGCAGTCTAGCATTAAGTTTGCAGTCAGATTACGATTTGCTTTATGAAATTATACGAAGGAGTAGATTAGAGAGAGCTCTTTCTCGGAAGCGGAAGCAGCGACTCGATTGGATGAGATAACGACGGAACAACGAAAAGAGATTCACGATTCTTGCCTTGTATTCCGCTAAAATAAATAGTCACCAACGGTATCACGTGTCCGCGATCGTCGTAGCGACTATATAGCTTTACATTGCTATGCATCGAATTTATCCCACGTCCGTTGGGAGCAATAACATCTTTTACGTTATCTTGCCAGTTTCCAATTCAACAATAGCTTGTAAATCGCCTTTAAATTTTAGATATGCTATCGTTCGACTATTGGCTGAATTTACACAGTGCTAGATTAATTTTATTTTCAAACGCTGCTTTTGAAACGCGATAACATGTCTTTTGAATTGCTAGCGTGGAATGTTTTTGGCAATAAAAACAAAGGATAAAAAAAAACAACAAAAACAATTCAAGTAAATAGAGGAACGAAAAACTATCTCTTTTTTCATTTTAAATTGATTGCAATAGATCAATTACAGACAATTAACTTTTTTTAGTTTTATTAAACATATATTAATTATATATTAATGCTTTTTATTATACTAATATTATTCTTTTTTTACAATTACATAGAAGATAAAAATAAATTTATTTCTTAAATATCTTTTTTTATACTTAAAAAGACAAGATTATTTTAATTAAATGTTCTAAAAAATATCTATAAAAGCTATAAAAATAATCTATAAAAACTATATATGTATATTTTATTAAATGTATAGCTTTATAAATGTTTTAATAAAATTTTTATTTTTTTCTCTTATTTTTTCTAGTTTTTTTTTCTTTGATTTTTTTTTTGTAAATTCATCATTCGATTTCCGAGATTATTAAGCAATGTCAACATCATGAAACTTCGCTTGTAAATTTTCCATATCTCGCCATAGTCAATAATATTTCGATTTCTGCTAATCTTGACATTCGGACGTGAGGGAGTTGGACGATGGAGAGAAAAATATGTGCAATAGAGAAATATCTACAATAATCAATAACCTGCAACGATAAAATGCAGTATTTGCCAACACCATAGAATACCTATTAATAATGGTATGTCGCAAAATACTTTTATATAATTTAAAGAATTAAATATACTTTTAAATATATTTTTAAATATATTTTTGTAGAAAGAAATGTGTTGCATAATTTGATTAGTTACTACTACTCTTTTTTTCTAAATTATTTATTTGTGTAAAGATAAGAAAGTCTACAGATATATTTTTATTTTTAATAAAATTAAAACATAATTTGATATAAGCTAAAAGAAATTTTGAATGTTGTTCACTATATTTTGATATCGTGCTATAAAATACCAACTATTTTGCTCGTATAACGAGATTTTATCTCGTGAGCATGCAATCTGATCAATAACCATCCGCACAGTAAATTTCAATGAAAAAGATAGTACATACATCAATTTATAATAGGAATGAATATACTTGTATGCGCACGCGAAACTACGTGCAAACAAACATGTTCACAAATAACCGGACTTGTGATCAAAATAATGTGGAATGGAGAAGGAAAATTCTCCCGCTTTGCTACGCTCGCTACGCAAGAAAACTAGTCGCCGGCCATTTATTCCGAAGTTGCCGCAAATATCGCATTCGCAATTTTGTCGCCGTTATACAGGAGAACGAGAGATCAATTTGGAGGCGTATGTACACGTATATCCGGGGACGTGTATACATTTGTTCACTGATGCGCAACCACGTATACCAATTTCCAAAGGATATATCCTGGACCGGCGGCGGTCTGTCTTTGCGCAGGATAATCGAGACAAATGGCCGGTCATTCGTCGGTCATTGAAAGGAGGACATTCTTACGAATTACCCGAACCAGCGGTGTCGAAGATCGATTTCCAATTGCGCGGCTTTGGGATCCCGCTTCGCTTACTTCGCCATCCACTCCAGTCCCTGGACAGTCTATGGACTCAACGCGGACGGAGATAAGACGACGGCGCTCGCTCGTCGATAAAAAGAAACGCAGGAAGTGAAAGAGATAGGGAGAGCGCCTCGGTCCGATTCGTAAAAGTGGAAAATGGACGAAGCGAGTTTGGGGTTAAAGAAACCGACGAGAGTAAATCTCCCGACCGTCCGCGGACGGAATCTATGTTCAATGCTTCTAATAGATTAAAGAGACGTACAGGTAGTCCATTTCACGCAGCCACGGCTCTTTATTTCGTCTATATGTCCTATTAAGACGTACCAGCTTGGACAGGCAGTTAAATAAATAGAGTCGCCTTTATGATACCGGAAAAGCGTAATCTTCGCCGAGAAACTAAATTGTATTTACGAATGTATTAAGATAAAAGAGAGTCATTGCGTTATCTTTAAATTAATAAAATGTATGGTGTATATATTCAAAAATTACATGTCAAAAAGATAGTAATAAAATACGCAATACGTGTTGTTATCTGCTTATCATAAATTCAATTATAAAATATACAAGTAGATATAAAAAATATGCTTTTTTATTAGCATTAATTGTTCTGTTATTTCTCTCTCCAGTAGTATATAAGATTATATTATTATAATATAAGCAAAAAAAAAATATATATATATAAAATATGTATGTTTATTTTAATATTTGAAATAAATTTATAAACTGTCTATTTTATTTATTCTTCGGGGTATCACAGACTTCTCTTCAATCACAACATTATTATCTTATCAGGAAATTGCCACATTCGTGTGCTGTCGAGGCAATGTTCGAATAGAGGAAACAAATCCAAGATGCAACATTGGAAATGGATTTCCGATACTACGTGAAAGGGCTGCTATCTTCTTCCGCCTACTTGACAGATCAAGAAAATAATGTCGATTTTCCAACATACTTCCAAAAACTCTATATCCGACTTGACGTGGCATTTGCGCTTTCCGATATTTCACTTCGGATTTTGCAGACGAAACAGCTTTTACATACATGATATACTCTACACAATGCAGTTTACAATAAATTTTTTGATGACTTCAAAAGCTCGCGATATAATATAGCTAATCTATCTAATGGATAAGCCGAATCATCGCTAATAGTGATCGCGCATCTTATGTGGTTGACATTGAACGGCAGTGTCAATCAAGAGTACAAAGGGATTATTTGCCGCTGTCTCAGAGATTGATTTTGAATGCCGTATCGAAAATCGATTTCCAATCATGCTGATTCGATTTACTTCTCCTTCAGAATCCACTAGGATGTAGATTCAACGCGCTCGACAGATATAGCGATGAAAAAAGATGGGAGGAAAGAGGAGAAGTGTGCGCAAAGTCAAAAAGTGAAAAACAGACGAGGCAATGTCGTTCCAGTTCGTTCATTTCTTTAATGGCCACGACATTTGCATAGACGATTCGTGTTTCGCAGACTTCCGATAAAACCGTGTACATTCCTTTGTGCGCGCACTCCTTATTTGCACGATCGCGAAGCGCGCTGACAACTCTTATTAAGTCCCTCCGTTAATCGAATAAGCGTGGCAAATGGACGGCCGTTCCATCGCCACGTCGAAAATCGATTTTCAATCTCGTGTGGTTTTAGACCACTCTGTCTCGCAATTGGAATCTACTTCTGTTCCGCGACACAAGCAACTCTGCGATTCAACAATGACCATGATAAGACGAAGATGGAGAGAAAAGGGAGGAAAAAAAGAGGAAAAGAGAAATGGGGTTTTAGCAAGAACAACCATTCTGCATTGAACTAAGAAAGAGTAACTTTGTCGAACCGCGAGATAGAAAATGGATGAAGAAGCTTCGAGCTGTTGAGAAAACCGCGACGCGATGGATACGCTATAATCGGTAAGTCAATGGATCAATCAGTTAATACAAATCATCGATTATGTTAAGACATCCTAAACTTGTTTTCCTATAAGTCAAACGTAAGAATTTTATTTAAAAAAAAAATATATTCTAATAAATAATAGTAAAACAAAATTTATATAATTTTCTCTCATGAACATAGTAATTTAATTCTGATTGTGTTTTTAAATCAATTGTAATATTGATGATCTGAATCATTATTTTTCACATATTAATAATTATAACATATATATTTCAAATTATCATATTCAATAATTCAATAAGTTTTTGAAATTAATTATCGCGAGACCTAAACTTTTCATCGGATCATTACATGTCAATATTCATTTTAATATAAAATGATAAGCTTCTGAGCATGCAATATATAAAAAGAAAAATAGCTTTACAAATGCTGAATCATACACGATTGAAGGAATATCCGAAAATGATCTCAATATTCGGCTGCATTCGCTATATTCACATAACCGGCAATATTGATTAGAGGATTAGAGGATGCTCTGATTACATATCTGCGCCATATAAATACGAAATAAGAGCACTCACGTTTGAGAGGGGAATTAAATAAACATCTATCAGCAAATTTCCCGAGGCTCCCAGTTGATTATGTCGATCGTGCAGTTTGGAAGAGTCCTTTTCCCCTCTCGTCCTTAACAGTAGTAACGATCATTACCGTGCACTTAGCTACCGCAATTGGAGAGACTTGCGGTGTCGGGTGCGGGGAATACTTCGTCGGATTGTACTGGCTCTCGAGGAGGATTTCGCAAACCACCCCATCAGCGCAATCGGTGAAGCACGCTGCTGACCCGCGTATCGACCATCAGGTTCGCCCACATATCCCTCCGTGGAAAAGGGAAATAGGACACTGCACGAGATACGGTCCACCATGCGCACCCCCGCCGGACAGGAGGGGCGCGCACCTCGACATCGACATCTACATTCCATCGTCCTCGCTCGTCCCTCTACGTCTGTTTACGTCGTCCTTCTTGCGACGAAAGCTACCACGTATCTGTCCGCGCCGACGTAAACTACGACTCCATTTGTCTTAGCCGCTTACTCGCCCCGTCCGTTCCTTCGTCTCTCGCCGAACTATCTTTGCTATACTTCCTTATCGCTCCGAGATATATCGAGCCACCACTGGTCGCAAGCGGATTGTAAATTCGTTTGATGCTCTCTCTTTGACCTAACATTGTTACAATGTGTCGTTCAAATATTGACATTTTATTTTTAAAAAATGTGCGGATGATTAAAACTGAATAGATACTTCTCATATATTATAGTTAATTTACTGTAATATTTCAAATATTAATAAATATTAATTCTACATTTACATATTTCGCAAAAATTATTCGCGAGCTTTAGAACTTTGAAGAGATAATTTTTTTTTTTAACAAAAATTATCTATGAAATATCTTCTCTCACAGCATTTAAACTTTTCATGTTAATTATCTTGATAAAATATTGAATTAAATTTGTTTTAAATTAAAGCTTAGTAAAAATTAGTTCAAGCTTTTTCTTATCAATTTGCATTCTTACCATCAAAAGTCTTTAATTTCAAATGTTAAATAGCTTTGTAATTGCATCTTGCTCTAAGTTTGCATATAGAAAAAGTTAATTTAAAATTTCCTGAAAAATATATACTATACGATACTTATATAAAGCGAAAACTTATATTTAATTAAACTTAAACCTTTTATATTATAGTAATATCAATATTATACGTTAAATTTCCATATAACAATAAGAAAATGATCTTAAAAAAAACAAATTACACACTATATTGCTTTGCACAATATGCTTCAAAATGAATAAAGTTCTGATATGTGATCAAATTTCGGAAAATAATTAGATTCGTGCAATTTCACCGATCTCACTGATTTCACGATTCTTGACAGAATTTTTGAACGTGACCTAGATTTCGTGGAAATCCGTGTATCCGGTACGAAAAGAAGTTGTTCCGCGATGGAATAGCTTTTCTCGCCGGGAGCGCAATTTTTCCGGGTGTACGCGCGTTGCCGACTCGCCAGAGCATCCCGAGTCACTAAGTCGTTTAGCCCTGCTAGCCCTCACTTTATCTGGCTACCATCTACAGGGCAGAATCACGGCAGAATAACACGGAGAGAATTTTGCTGCGTATTTTCCTGCTCCGTTCGCAGCCGTGCCGGGATACGGCAGACACTCCATTAAATGATTACATCGTTAAGATTCACGCGACTGCGCTGCGCAGCGACTGCCCCGTAAAAGTTACTCGCGTATATGTAACGCGAGCATGAATGTTTCAAGTGATCTGATTGAATATCTTGACATAGTTTTGATGCAGCGAAGAGATTGCTGCGGTTTTTAATTGAAAATTCCTTGAAAGTACGCGATATACACAATGCTTCAGCCATCTAATGGAATATATCCTTAAATATTTTCGTCATCTTTTTAACTTCTCTTTTTGTTGATCTAATATATACATTTGATATCATAATTTTTTGCTATACAATAAGTATATATATATATATATATAAATTTCAGAGTTAAATGTGAATTTTATTCTAAGCGTTAAAAATCACTATATTTTGACAGTAGAAGAATTTATAATAAATGCGTCACAAGAGAAACGAGAATATAAGATAAAGCTCGCATTGTAAATTTCATAATTTGTAAAAAAAAAAATTAAAAAGAAATTTTTTTTACGTACACTGATCGTTTAAATATTTTCAAATATATTATACAACATATAAATAATATTCCTTTTCACCAGCCAGTGTTTCGACACATGCTTGGCGTCGTAATTTCGAGAAATATTATTATTGCTTATTTATACGTGCAATTTTGATGTTAAGCAACGTAGGACTGCTTGCCTTTATATAAGATTCTATTATGACAATAATGATTTATATACAATGTGTGAAAGATATCGAGAAATTGAGGACGAGATTAAAAGGAGTAATTGCCGGCGATTTGGATATCGTATGACTGAAAGAGATGCCACGGAAAAGAATTGTTATGTCGATGTTAAGAGAAAAGAATCTGAGAGATAAGAATGTGAAAGAAACATCGAGCGGATGGAAAGAAGAAATTATTTTAGTCCATTTGCTGGACCGTGCTTTTTACTTCGTTGAGCGCGTAATATTTCTTCATCTCGTAGCTTTTTTCATGTAGATGATATATTACGCTTAAGTATCGAGATTGTGAGAAATCGAGATTTCTTGTTTTTTCCTTTTAGCAATAATTTGATACTGTGCTACACAAGTATAGTACAGTATAATAAACTCTTTCTTATATTCTAATACAAGCATTTTCAAAGTATATGTAATAAAAAAAATAAATATTTATTTTTTGAATTTTTTTCATAACAAATTAAAATTTATAATTACGTGATTTATATATCTATACATAATTTTTTATATGTATACATAATATATTAAATCTGTTGAGCATTGTTAGAAATATCAATTCAAAAACAGATACACGTCTAATATCTAATAAATTAATATCTAATATTAATTAGCAAAATATTTGCGAATTTTTTGATATAAACTCATTTTAGGCGTTTTAATATGGGTCAATATGGCATTTTTTGATTTGAAGAATGTACTTATATGTTGACATTTAAATATTATTGGATTTATATATTTCAAATTATTTGTGTCTAATTTATTGCTTTTTTGTAATATTTAAAATTATACATTGTTGCAATTAAAAAAAGAACATAATTTTGTGGCGAGTTACGTATTTATGTGGTGACTAAAAGCAAATATGTTTCATCAATAAAAATTGGTTGGTTAAACAAATAATATATTGATCAATATATATATATATATATATATATATATATATATATATATATATATATATATATTGAGAGCAAATATTACGAAGCGATTATTATTTGTTTCTTGTGGTAAAAAAAACAATCATCATTTTTCGATGCATGCAGCACAAATATTAAAATTGTTATCTATTATATTTATATATTGTTACCCAACTTATGATACTAAATTTATAAATACACGATAAATGATCAAAGATACATTAGTTATTATTAATTACATTAATTAATTCAGCATTCATTAAGCTATTGTATATCGAAATTATTTACTCACATACTTACTATATCGTAAAATTCAATGTGTGACAAATAGGTGTGTTTAAAAATAAAGTTACAACATTTCAAATATTATAACATGCATCAAAAATTTTCGCATCTAATTTACTCACTAGTAGATTAGTTAATGTAGGTTTGTTACATAAAACACGTTACATTAATGTTATTATATTATCCGAATATTGATTGCCTATTATATTTTGCATCTCTATATTCATGAGAGGTTGATGAATACAATATTATTATTGTAATGGATAACACACACTCATGAACAAATCTATTTATTGCAAATATATTTATCTATTTATTAATGTTACAGCGCAATAATCGTTTTTGAAATAATTTTATTAAAATAATTCTTCGTGTGTAATGAGAGAAAGAGAGAGAATACATATATATTTCTCTCTACACGAAGAGTTACTTTAATAAAATTATTTTAAAAACAAATATTGGCTAATATATTTTGTATTATATTTAACAAAATTATATCTAATAATAAATTTAATGAGTAATTTTTTTATGCTAAAAGATCAAGAAGATCATAAACGCAAATTTCTCACTTGCTTCACTCAATAATATACTTCGCTAAATTGATAAAATCGTTTTACGCATATCAAAAATAATAGAAAAAATAATAAAGCAAGTAGAGCAAGTCATAAATTATCGCATAAGCTGAAAATATGCATTTAATATCCGGACAACGTAATACAAATGTAAATAACTACACGTAGATTTTCATGAGATAAGTTCTTTTATGCATTACTAAAATCTTAATTTGTATGCTACTCGTGCACACGCTTTGTGTCTTATGACAGAATATCTAAAGTAAGTAATGGCCATTTAAAATTAGTTGTTAGCATATAAATGTAAAAAGCATTTACATATTTATATCCATTTTTATAAAAATAAAATCTCGATAACATATACATGCACACAAATGCAGATTATAAACAGTTTCTTTAAATATATGTATGTGTGTGTGTGTGTGTGTGTGTGTGTGTGTGTGTGTGCATAGATATTTCAATTCTCCAAAGAAACTGTTATAAAAAAAAGTGAAAAATTAATCTAACGTTTAAGAAAGATTGAAAAATTACCCTAAATCATCAAAATAAAATTTACTATAGGCAAAAAGAGCTTCCATCGCAAAGTGGAGGTGTGCACAGAGATTCACTGGCTTGAATTATGGAGATTTATGGAGTTTGCCGTTGCGACATGGACAAACACGAGCCAAGGCATCGCTCGTTTTCGTCGCGCCGAGTACACCGAGTCTTAAGTCGGTTTCGAAAACGCGCCAGGATAGCCAGGAAGAAAGGTTCGGGGGATCATTTTCTATTCTACGCTCGATGGTCACTATTCCCTAACTCTTGTCCTGTGGGAGTGCAATAAACGGGACAGGATTATCCATAGTAATGCTCGGCAACGGCAACGAGTATGCGAAGATGTGCCTCCCGCTCGCCTTCGCCTCTTTTCTATCTATCCCTGGCGGAGTGGAAGAAGAAAGGAGTTATCTCCCTTTTCTCTCTCGCCGGGGCGCGCAGCTACTCCAGACAGTTAGCAAGAAATTAATTCCCGTTTAATGCAGTCCCTGGTTAGCATTGCAAATCTTCGCTCCCGCGGCTTTTCTCGCTTTTCTCCTGGGCGCAGCATCCCGGCTCCGCCCGACCATTCGTCCATCCGTCCGTCAACGCGCCACCTTAACTGCACAGCCACTTTTCTTTTCTTCCTCCATGTATTACGCAAATTTCTTGGCCTACGTGCCGGCAATACTCCGCTTCGAGCTTTAAAAAAGTCTATCCCTGTTTGTTCTGTCGCGTTCTCGTTTCCATTTCTCGCGCAGGACTTTCAACTAAGGCACTCACTTGTATAAGATGTTCTGTTTAAGCAGTTGACGAATGTGCCAACAAAAATAATTTTAAATAATAATAAAGATCATATTTGACTGACATGTAGTTTTTACATTAAAAAAATTATATATATATATTTTTTTTTTGTTAATATATTTTTGCAAATAAAATATTGACATATTTTTTTTTTAACCATAAGTGACGTACCTTGTTGTTTAAACGAAAAAAATATAAGACAAATTGATTTAGAGTTAATTGAGAAAATATTTTGTTCAAATTTTGATATTCAAAAAATGTACATATTGTTTGTTAACTTTTTTTTTAATTTGAATGGCAATCAAGTTTTATTTTTTTAAATCATTATTTTTACAATAAAGATTTTATAAAATTTTACATGTTATTTTACGTTTTTCAGATAACCGTACGTTTGTTGGCATTTAAAATGCATATGTAATTCGAAATTGTGTAATAGAAAACTGTTTACAAAAGAAATTTTATTTTGCTGAAAATCTGCCTTTGAAATAGTTAATGTGACGCAAAATTCGCTTTGCGTATTTGGAATAGCTAATGCGATTTTCTCAGACACGAATCTAATTTTATCAAAATTTTAATGCATGTTGTTTCCAAAGAATTCTGTCAAACGTGCAAACGAGCGCGAAAGTGTGTAATGTGCTTAATTTGCACATACATACATGCGCATGCAGGGAAAATAACAATCATCTTGTTTACCAGCGGAACGAGACTGTTGGTGAACGTTCGTTTTGGGACAGATTGAAGCCACATATATTTCGAGAGCCTACGCGCGAATAATAGGTTCTCGTAATTATCGTGTTTAACCGGCTAATTCCAGGGCTTTGCCAACCCTTCCACACATGGGATGGAAAGTGAGGAGGCGAGAGTGCCGCGTCGAATATATTGATGCGCCTGGTAATGCGACGTTACAATATCGCAACACACATATATTGCCCTACAGAGTGTGAATTGTGTCACGACAATGTCAAATATCTAACATAAATCTACATTTAAGCTCGCACGATTGTTACGAACTTCTTGTTCATTAATTTATACATCTATGATAGAAAAATGAATAAAATTATAAATGAAAATAATCTGTTTACGCACTTGCTTTCGTTTAGTATCTTTATTGCTATGGCATTTTTCTATGAATATATAGTGGCGTAATTATCCCCTGACAGGATACGCATGTTTCATGTAAATACATAATTGCTCGCAGCCGAGCATGTATTCCAAAGCAAGTGGCATTTGTACGAAATATTTCCAATTAATATCCTTCTTGCGGCGAACTGCAGCAACAGTTCTAATGAACGGTACATGTGCGAGAATATTCAGAGATCTCACGTAGGTCGTGTTCTGCTCATGATAATTTCGTCCTTGCCATTTCAACGCGGGACCTTCGTATGTATTTCCGCGCTCGATCTTTTATCAGCTGGCAAAATGTCGAGTGTAGGCGAACTAAAAATAATATGCGCACAACTCGCTGAGAAATCTGATTGGACTTGCTGATATACTCGGAAAAATACCTTTTCGCCCGCATTTTTATCTCGTACAGTGATCTTTACAGAGAGAGTTTTTTAACATTCTAAATATATCCTTTTAATCAGAAATGTGATTCAAGTAAGATTGTGTGAATAAATTATATTATATAAATAAAAAAATATAAATAAATAAATTTATAAATACAAAAGAATTACATTACATGTAATGAATGTACATATATAAAATTTTTTTTTAAGTTTCTTTTATATAAATAAAAAAAAAATTAAAAAAATTATGTACGTTTCACATATGCTTATTAAATGTTAGATATAATTTTTGATTTAATTTAAGTAAGATAAAATTTTAATCACTTTAAATGTGATATTGTGACGATATATATTTAATTTGTGCACAACTTGTATGGAGTCTAATTCAAAAGGCTTATTAAAATAAAAATATAATTATTTTAAAAAGTTTTACACACGCGAGATATTTTTCTCTTATTTCTTAAAATATGTCTAGATAACTAATTTCGTAGCATTTTTTTGCTAGTTTAACAATTTTTTAACATTTTCGTCCCCGTTTAAGTCACGCATTCACGCGGCATGACGTGCGTGATATTTGCGACATATTCGTAATTTTGCTCAGAAAGAAAGAGAGAAAGGAAGAAAAAAAAGAAAAAAAGGAGAGAAAAGGAAAGAAGAAGAGAGAGGAATAGAGAAAGTGGCAAATCGATAATACGGTGCATATTACGTATGCATCGATCGCTTGATATTCGCGCAAGACATCATGTCACGAGTGTTGTCAGCAGTACTCTTTACGAGGTATATATAATTATAAATATCACTCACCTTTACATGCTAATAACGATTATTAATAGAGCACATGGCCAAGATCGCGCGACTTCGTCACAAGTTCTAAACGAGAATGATGTATGGCGGTGTATAATGGCGAGAAGCAAAGAAAAATAAGCTTGTAATTGCGCTTCTAGCGTGCAACACTCTACAAAAACATTACGATCGCGAGCCTTGCACTTAATTTTAATAATATCAAGGCATTTTTTATATTATGCAGATAAAATAGAGATAGAAATGTTTTATGTCTACTCTATATAATCCTATTCTTTAGCACACGCATTCCTTCGCTTATAAGATATGAACAATGCTACAATTTGTCTCAATGTTAACGCTATGTAAGTTATATTCTTTACGCATATATATGTATTTATATTATTATTCATATTATTTATATTATATTTTATATACTGATGTATAGTACTATAACGCGATATATATATTTTTTTAAATGATGATATTTTTATATCTCTCATTTTCTTCTAATTTTTTATTTATTTGATATGTATGTGTCTTCAATCTATTTATTAATGCAACAGTATCGGCTTCTGAATATTCGGCTAACAAATATATTGATAATCTGTTTGTAAAAAAAGAAGTATCGTATTAAATTTTCTTTTAATTATAATATTCTCTCAAAATAAAAAAAAAATAAATCTTAAATTAATTACTTCTTGTAAAGACAAAGACCTTTTTCTTAAATTTTTTATTTTTGAACAAAGTAAGACAGTATTTTACAATAAATACTTAATTGGCAAAGTATCTTACCACTGATAAGATTATCAGTTTAAATTTCTTCTTTCATGATAAGATAACGAAATATTTAATATCAGTAATAAATGAAAACAAAGTGCGATCCCATTACCGCGAATGTAATATTTGATAATACTATGTTAAACGTGCGCTTGGGAGCTTCTATCGCCCTTTTATCGCCCACCGTCTGTACGGAATTTCCCTTAATCTGATATTCCCAACACGAGAAATTAAATTTGGGTGTACAGATATAATTAATTATTAATAAATTAGCATTCAGTTATGCCATATGTTCACAAATTTGATTTCTTATGGTGGCAGTATCGAATTAGCAAAGGATCTTTAAGATCTCCGTTGATTTATATTGCGGCAATAGGACGACGGTCTGAGTTGCGTGATTCGAAATCGTAGCGACAAATGAGGGATCAGAGGGCAGAGCGTAGGAAGTTGTGTTAAACGCGAGTAGTAACGCGATGTAGCAAAGTAGTAGGGACATTTGGCACGACAATATATTATGTGCTGATTATCGCAGAACGGTTGCAACGAAATTGGAGATAATCCGCAATCATGGTAGTTTAAAATTACTGGCAATAAATCTTCTGTGAATGAATAAAAATGCTCAACGTGCAAGTGAGAAAGATTGGATAATTCTTGCAATTTACTCGAAGAAAAAGTATTTAAATCGCTTGAGATATATAATAACAAAAACGAAACGCGATTTATTCGAAAGTAATTTTCCAATATAAATTCTAATTTTAACAAATTTAATCTCATAGATATCTAATGATCAATGATAATATTTTATGAGAATAAATGTATAGGTAATACAATTAAAAATAATTGCCTACTTGGCGAGGAATAATTTTAATACGAAATCTCCTGTAATCTTTTACAGATATCTTTAAATCGCTGTGAATTCAACTACAATAATCCTTCAATATTCGAGTGGCGCAAATTGTCTCTCTCTCTTCTTTTTTTTTCTCTTTAGGTATCTCTCTATGTCATCTTTGCTGATAACTCAATTAATTTATTAGCAATAGGCGCTGATTATATCGGCATATTATCTACGACGTGCCGCTATGTTATCGAATTTTCGTATCGTGCTATTCATATTCTCAATTAACGATCAACATCAACACTCAAACGAAGGGTGGCAACGAATGGCAACAGCTGATATGTCAACAATGGATAGATATATTCCAGTTAATTAAATTAAAATTTAGATTGAATAAATTAATTAATAAATTTTGCCCAAATAATACTTTTCACTAATATAAATAAGTTATTATTATTTAATCAATATTTAAATAAAAACGTCATTGATCAAAATTTGAGTTGTACAATTTAAAAGTCGGAAATAAATAAAACATGATTTTTCAAAATAATATCATTATAAAAAAGCTATGAAGTAGAATAGTCATAATTAATGAATCTTATATTTATAATTGGATAATTTATGTGATTATCAAATATAACTTCTTAGGAATTTAAATAAATTTAAAGAACAAAATATATTGTGTTGCTCTGTCCATATTTTTTTATATATTATAATAATTAAAAGTACCTATACATTAAAAGCTATATGTTTAATTATCACTCTCTTTTAATATGTATATAAGCAACTTTTACATATGGAGGGATAGCTCGTAAAGGCGAATATTGCATCACATTTTGAAGCGCGGTAAACTTCGAACGATCGATGAGAATTGCATTAAAATCGGTCGAGCGGCTAGAAACTAAAGGGGAGACCGAAGAGAAGTTTACACGCCCGGTCGCGTATTTCCTTGCTTTATTTACCCTCGTAAAATGCAACCACGCATCCACGTTCGCGGAATATAAAAACATCTTTCATCTTACTCGAAACATTTTTATCCGATGTTATTACGCGCACGTGTTTGAATCACATGTGTCGGAAATGACTCGGCGCGTTTAAAGCGTACACAAAGCTCCGGATGAAAAGATATAGCAGCTAACTTTTCCGCATAATTGTATAATATGAAAACTCAATCTACCATAAAATGTAATTCATATAACGGGAAACATTTTTACCGCAGACGACCCATTACAAACTAAAATTAGTTACCACATAAAAATAAAAATATTTCAAACCAGGTAATTCGCAAAATAATCGTAGATGATAATTTTTTCGGATGTTAAAATTTTATTTTAGAGATTCTCATACGTGTATAATATAATAAATAAATTATATGGGAAAAATATGGTAATTAATGATCACACTAATGCCCAAATAAAGAATACGAATGACTTAAATATTAGTTTCTTTCTAAAAATACCTGATGAAAATAAAGCTATACTCTAGGTGTGTAGAGTTATTCTGAGTTTCAAAGTGCATCACAAGTTAATTGAAAAGTATCAAATCTCTCACCATTCGTCCAACTTTCGCATAAATGCTATAGAAATGTTTGATATCAAAAATTGGCTTGGATTTGTCGAGCAGCTCGTTAACATGAAAATTCAATTAACTATAAATACTTTGAAAGAGAGATAAATGAGAAGAATGATAGAATGATAAATACCAAAAAACGCATTCTCTCTCCTCTCATTTTATTTACATAGCTCTCTTTATTATTTGCTTCATATATTTAATTCATTATGCTCGTGCTCTTATACTCTCAAATATATATAAACGGTACGAACACAGCAATCATACATTAAACAAATTACATTTATTCGATGCCATTGTAAATTTTATAATATATGTTTTATATATGAATTCTCGTTTGTACCTGTTCAAAGTTACATCTGTGAGAAATGGATAGTGAAGAGCAAGTCGGCTTGATTCATATATCAGGAACTCTCTTTTGTGCGTGAGAAGATAGTTCGTCGATAGCATTTCTCGCTATCTATCGAAATACAATTCAATAACTACCACTTAACTTTTGTCTCAAGTTACGCGAAATCTGGCACTATAATTTTCTTTTTACAATGCATAATAATTTTTGCAATATATTAATTAATAGTATTAAATAATCTTTTATTAATTTGTTTCACTCGAGAAAGGCACACTGTCATTATCTGTATGAAATACTGATCGATTTTCAAGTGTTTGTTTATTCTATTAGTTTCCGTATAGTTCAGAGGCTATCTTTTTCAATTTTTACAAAGTTCTATTTATTAGCAATATTAAAATATGTTTTAAATAATTTATTTATTTAATAGCTCGAGAAAAACATAACTGTAGATATGAAAATGAGATGTTGGTCAATTTTTAAAAATAAACCTAAAACTCTTATTTATGAATTGCTACAAAATAATACGCTAATTTTTCATTATTTCTTTTTAATGCGGTTAATAAAGTAAAAATGATCCATTTGAATAGCGTTACACGTTTTAAATAAATATTTGAGAACAGTTTAACCTTGTTTCTTTATTTGTCCTACGTATTTATTTAGTTCGTTCGAGTTCTCAAATAGATATTATCAAGAGTATTATGCTATTAATGGAAAATCAATACGAAAGTGATAAGGGAATTGACGTTTCATTATTATTTCAAGAAGAGATATAACATACGTGTTCTTCCTCCTAAGTAAAGTAATATAAGTTTATGAAATCTCTACTTCTCGATACTGCCTAGTATATTTTTAGCTAGTATATTTTTGGTGATTCTACGTTTATTATCCACTCTTAAAAAAGACATGTGAAATCGATACTCCTAAGTATTGCTACTTCTTTTCTTCGGTGTTGATTGATTATCTCGATACTGCGCTGTACATTATTTCATATCAACATAAAAGTTTGTCATAGCTGCGTATTAGAGATCACCAAAATTTTGGAGAAGGTATTCTAATCGCGTGTTCTATACTCGCGTATCCTACTCGCGTACCCTACTCGCGTGTCCTACTCGCGTACCCCGATAGAATACACCGTATGTTGCTTCCGTTGGGCCAATTGGACCTACCTTGCGTTGCTCTTAGCCATATTCATTCTGGCTACATCTAGCCAGAGATGTAGCTTTGACCCCTATCAGAGGAGTATCGAAGAAGGAAAAAAATTCCTCCCGTTGCCGGCTAATTATTGTCGCCGATACATGAGCACAATTTTATGCTCGTTTATGACATGTTTATGACAGTTTGTCATGCACTGTTATTTTAATATAATTTTAATCAATCTAAGGCCAAGTTGCCAATCAAATTCAATAATTGATTGTAAAGTAATAATATTTAATCTCAATAAAATAAAATTAAATAAAATTATAAAAATATATAAAATAAAATTAATAAATAATATAATATAATATAATATAATATAATAATATAATAAAATAATTACATAATAATAATATAATAATATAATAATATTTACATATAAGATACTTGGCATTAGATTGTGATTAGAGATGGATGGGCTACGAAAAATTATGACAAAATTGGCGCGACATCAAAAGAATTAATAATATTTCATATAAAAAATAAAATTATTAGCGTCTTTTTCATTAAATAAATTTAATAAAATTGAGAAAAATATTTTATATTTTTCTTTAATTTTTGTTTTAATTTACATTTTAAATTATTATATTTCTAATATGTTTTGATGTATATTGAAAAAGTCTATTAAATTTGATTTAATCTATTCTAGCCCATCCATTTTGAGACAACGGATCAATCTACAATCTACATTTGTATCTACAATATCTACGGATCCGTCACCTCAAAATAAAATAAAATTTATCACTCACCGGCACTGATGCGCAACAGCGGAGATTTGGTCTTGAGGCTGCGTTGTCTGCAACACAAATATAAAATCCAAATTATAGCAACGCTTTAAATAATTAATATTTCAAAAAATTATTATTGTACGCATCGAATTTTATATCCAAAACGTATAATAATAAGAAGATATATAAATATGGAATAATTTTATAAATTCTAAAAAAGAAAACTATTTTTTTTTAATAAAAACTTTTATAGTATGAGTCTCTCTTGTTTAAACTATTCAAATAATAATCGAATCGAATCGTTGCATGTACGAGATTTATAATAATTAATATAAAAATAATACTCACCCTTGGGTTGCTCCGCCGGTGCAGGATGCCTTTCCTAGGCCTCCTCCTCCTCTCAGAATGTTAAGGGAAGTCGTTAGATTGATCTATAACACAAATAGAACCAAATTGTAGTAGCGCATAAAATAATTTTATAAATTTTGAAAAAAGACACTAATAACTTTATATGAAAGCTATAATTTAAAAACGGAAACTTTTACAAGATTATAGCTTTTATATAAAAATCTTTTCTTCTCTAATTTTTTCTTGTTTCAATCATATAAATAAAAAATCAAATTACGTAATTAATTGTTCAATTTAAATTGCACGTATGTAATTAATATACAAATAATAATTTTACTTACACAGGGTTGTCTCCATCAGTGCCCGATGCCTGCCCTCCTAGGCCTCCTCCTCCTCCTCTCAGGTAGATTCACACGCGCGATACTTTAAACGGCACACCCGCACTTTTATTAAAAAATACTTCCGCACTACATTCACACGCGCGATACTTTGAGCGGCACTTCCGCACTTTCGAATTTCGGTACGATCGAACCCCGTTTCACACGAGAATCATACTGCGAGTCGACAAGTCGGGAATTCACGATTACTCCGAGCAAGGGTTAAGCGAGCAAAGGAAGAAGACGAAATCGATTGATGGAATCGACGCTCAATTCTTGCCCGCGCTTGTTCTCACCGAGGGCCGACTCGAACTTTATTAGGAACGATCACAGAGAACCACCAAGTTTCTATCATACAGACTGAAACTTACGCTTATCATAAGGCTGAGAGACGGGTCGAGAATGAAGATACCCAAGTCCTAAGTGTTCACAATTTAGATCACTTAGAAGATGAGAAATCAGCTTCTCTAGCGAGCGAAGATCGAACCTAATAAAACACAGCCAACTGTCCTCAATGCGATACAGTATAGCTGATAGACGGTACAAGATGAGGGAACGACGATTCAAAAATCGATCGAATTCTAACCGATTCGGGCCGAACCGTTCGTCGAAGCAGAGCATGCCCCCAACAGCCAATTCTCGAACCGAAGTTCAAGATTAACCGCGCGATCATCGCATCTATATTATGCACGATCATACGTTGCTACGCGGCCGGCATTCACCTCAGCCGCGATACTGAGGCGTTTTAACGTTGCGTCTCCATTAACATATTAAATTTATTAATACATAAATATTTATATAATATATAATATATAACATTAATATTGTATTAACGTTACCTAATATCATATAAAATTAATTATATTAATAGGGTATTAATATATTACCGATAGCAACGCTGAGAGATATCCCAGTTAGTCGGCAACGAAGTACGATCCTCGAATCGTAAAAACGGGATAGAAGTCCGACGCGAAGACGCGACGACGCGAAAACGCGGTTATGCGGTTACGCGACTCTCTCGTTGCTCGTACGCTCCGATGACGGGCAACAAGGCAACGCACTAAGTCCTCCACAGATGTGCGTGCCACATATGAGTCATTGTACGACTCGTGGCAATGCAGTATGGACACGCGACGCGACGCGAAAACCGTCCGCGACACGTTGACGGAACCGACGCCGCGATAAGCCGTCCGCGGCACGATGACAGCACTAACGATACGACGAGCCGTCCGCGGCACGTTGACAGCAACGACGGCGTTGGGTGCTTGGTTTCCCCTTCTCAGTAACCTCAGAAGGCCTTTAAGGCCCTTAAGGTACCATCCGGGTACTATGCCCTCCCACCACGCCAAGGTTACACCCTAGGAGGGTATTATACGTATATAATTTTATAATATGTGATATATATATATATATATATATATATATATATATATATATTATATACGTATAACGGAGATTATATTTGAGAATAAATTATCTATATCGCATCCCTCTTTTCTCTCGATTAAAAGAGATGCGATATAAATATGTTTTGAAAAAAAACAAGTGATATATTATACGTTATATTATATGATAATTTAGATCTCAGACATTAATGAAGAAACGAAAAAAAATGAGCAATATATATTTTGAAATTAATATACATGGCAAATAGAAATAAATTATCTACTGCATACCTTTGCTCTGTCTATCGTCGAATGCTTTCCAGGACCTTCTTTTCTTCTTTTCATCTATTGCTATTTCGTCGTGACATTTACATTCACTCGCGAAAACATAGTTAATTACAATCAGTTGTCGAATATGCGACAATCGCAATATACTTTACACCCGCATTCCCGATCGTGGAACAATCACACGAGACAAACTTTATTATATTATAAGAAAGACCACGAAGAACAAGATTTGTTTGATGTTTATATGACGTCAGAATTATGTGCCATTCGTAAAAGCAATATCATCTCTATTGTTAAATTATTATTTATTTATTTCTTATTTTAAAGTTAATTAATCTTTAATTATAATAATCATAGCAAATTATATTTTAATATGTGTCGCGATCGCATTTAGAAAAGAAATTTGATGGAATGTATCGCGCTTTACTACCTTGCTGTTCGAGCGTTGCCGTGCGAATGATAACAATCCGTAAATCGTAAACAATAGCGCGCTAATGTTTACGTCGACAAGGCCACGTTATTGATAATTTGCTGCCGAAGTATTTAAATGTATACTACGACCTATACATATATATATTATAACAAACGAAATATTAAATTATACAAGTATTTAAAGTTTTACATTATTTATTTAATGAACAATAATTTACAATTTTGATTTTTGTTATTTTGATTATTTCGATTCTTGAATTCGATTCTTTAAATGTGTATATATCACGCGAAAGATGCGTTTTGAGATTTATCCTTTGTTATCTAATTACCTATTGTTTAAAATTTTAAGTGTATAAAACATAATGAATTATTTATGATATCAATTATTTCCCAATACTTGTCGCGATCGCGTTGCGTAGAGAAATTTGATGGAGTGTTTCGCGTTCCTTACTGTTCGAGTGTCGCCGTGAGAATAATAAAGCTATAAATACGTTAGCAATAGCGCGCTAATGTTTACATCGTCAAGGCCATATACCATGTTATGTTTTTTTGATTTGAATTTGTTGCCGAAATATTTTCCATACTATGACGTATATACGGAATTATTAAATTATATATGCATTTTAAATTATAAATCAATTATTAAATTAATAATTAATATATCACTAAGTTTATCGTCAATTACTCGGACCTCCGATTCAACTATTTTATTGCGCGATCCGAATCATATTTAAATCGTCGAAAAGTCAAACGATAAAGCATCGGACAAAATATATTTAATTTTAAAGAAATAATATTTTTAAAGAAATAACTTTTATTTAAAGAAAAAGAGACATAGAAGGCGAGGGAGGGAGAAAGAGAAAAAGAATAATAATTAATTATTATTAATAATAATTATAATTAATTATTAATTATATTAAATTATTTTCCGATCTTTATCGTGATCGCGTTTAGCGATTTGGGTAGCACACCACGATATACAAGAAACTTTTAACATTTTTATGGCAAAAGATATTGCGATTTTTTATTATTTTTATTTATTATTATTTATAAGAATTAAATTTTGTAATATTTTATATAACACACACATACACACCTGCATATAATATTCTAATAATGTGCTGTGCAGCCCTCATTGAGATATCTTTTTAAAAAGGCATATAAAATCGATACTGGCAATTGTTACATCTTTTTCGCGATGCTAATTGATTATCTTGGCGATGCACTGAACATTACTTTATGTCAATAAAAGCTTGTCATAATTGCGCGACACATTTGATAGTTTAAATATTAAATGCGTAATTTTTATTTAATTTATTTTGAAAAAGTAGAAAAGTAGAATTAATATGTAAGTAATTATATACACATAAACAGAAAATAAATGACGCGCGCGTTTATAGTATTCTAGTACGATCATAAATAAGGAATGAGTAACTATACATAATTTAAAACAAAATAACGTGATAATACGCTCCACATGTTTCGAACATTTAGCTTGCTGATGTTGCCTCTCTAATTCGGTGAACCTAATACGGCACTTAATTCGTGTATTAAGTTCGGTTTTGAGTCAATTTGCATCGGCCTTGTCTACGTACATATCTCTGCAGTTCGTGTAACATAATACGTGCCCAAGGAAATTCAACGAGACGATATTGCCACCACCTATTTCCAGTCGCATCCGAAGCTACTGTTTACGATTACAACCCGTGTGAATTTCGGGTTTAATTCTCTACGAACGGATATGATGTAATAAGCAATCTTAGAGATAGCTGTAAATGAGATGCAATCGTATATATTCGTATGTTGTTGTAAAAAATCATCGACTAATGCGTCACGCATAATATTTGCAATATCAACCATGCAAATTCCATTACATCAGTAAAGAATTGTCAGAAAAACAGGAGAACAAATTAATTTAAAAATATCATATTTAGATTAGAAAAATATATTGTGATAATAAAACGAAAATTTCTATTCTACAAAAAAACTACAATTGTTTAAAAATTATTTTTGCAAGAAATTTATTTAATTGTGGAATATCATAATATGATTTTGACGCTCATTCTCGTATAAGTATGATTATCTGTTATTACATTAAAACTAAAATTATGTGAATGTGTTATAGTATAATTAAAAATTTCAAAAAATAATAAAATTTTTAATTAAAACCAAAGACAGAAATGACAATATTAAATTTTTTGAGAGTGTTTTTCATTTCTTAGGTTAAAATATATCGCTTCTATCATTACATAGAAGCGAAAAGGCATTAGAATATTTTTAGATTTGCAAAATATTATTTTCTGATTTTGATATTATAACTTGATATTGAAATTGAAGATATTATGGAACCTACAATACGTATTCTGATTTTAAATATTTATAAAAAATAATAAAATTATAAGACTATTTTTAAATTAATTATCTGTCCTTTTTAAAATAAATAGTCAGTTTTAGCATTAAAATTTTATATGCTATAAAAATATATATCACAACCACGTGCAGTAAATATTTGAAACATATTTACATCATGTCTTAATTATCGTCTCAATTTTTCAAATCCTCCATTTTAAAGAATTAAAAAGAGGGGAAAATCCAATCGGACATGAAAGGTGTTGGAATAAATATCTTTTAAGAAAGATATCACCGTAAGAGAGATAAATTGATGATGGATACATTTATGTAGGAGAGGATTACGTAAGCCCGCGGTATATCCCGGTATTCCAGAAAATATTTCACTAGCAATGGAGAATAAAAATGTATGTTGTGAAGTTAATATAGTTGCAACTGGATCTCGAGTTGAAAACATAATTTTTAATGCTTCTGTCTAGAACTTAGAAGCAAGCTTAATCCTATCGGTAAGCGGGGATTTTGCGGAACAGAGGACTCGCGCGCGCGGGGATAAAAGCCCATTACTTATTTTCAGAAGTTACGGTGATCCAGCTGTTCGTAAGGCGTTCCCATGGCCATTACTATCATGCTGAATTACGGTCGTCTATCAAACACAGCGCGAAGCAGTATAATTTGCAACTACTTGTGATATAGTGCGCCTTGGTATCATGTCACTGTAACTTTACGAGAGCGACCTTTGTGTTTTAGTTTCATTATTTGCCATGTTGCGAATTAAAAAAAAAAACGCTGTTAAATGCTGGCAAAAATAAAACTTGCTATAGCAAAAAAGCATCATTATCATTAGTTTATAAAAAATTTAATTATCGTGAAACAAATTAAATAAATAAATTATTAAAAATGAGTTATTAAAAACAATGTTATAATAAAATCGATATTAAATATGATTTTTATTCACGTGCAATATAAAGTGTTATTATTTTATGTTGAAATAATATTTAATATATGTAATAATTCAATAAAATATATAATTTATTATATGTATATTTTTTAAAAATTCATCAACAAAACGTCAGCAAAATATTATCAAATTTTTTATTAATATTCACGTACATTTATTGAATCGCTTGTCTCAATATTTTTATATTAATAGTAAATTCAAAAATTGTCAAAATTAATGACGGCTTGTATTGACACGAGCGTGCATAAATTATGGCTTGATAGTGGAAAGTTAGAATCGATCAATGTAATCGAAAATTAATGGTTATATGAAATCTTATAAATACACAATTTGCTCGTCACGATAACAAATCGCGTATTTGTTAAATAATTCTGCATCTCACTTATTACCTTAATTAAAATTTTGTTAGCAAATACAAATGTTAGCTAAAATTTAATAAATATATTTATTAATAAATATATTTATAAGTTTCTTTAATTAATTTCCTTAATTTCCTAATTAATAAATATATTTATTAATTTCCTTTCATATTTGACTTGTTTGAATCAATTATATTCTGATGATATAAAATAAATAAAATATTTGTTGTAGTTCTAAAGAATTCAATGCATTATTAAATATTGTATGCTATAAGAATATAGTAAATAATTTATACAAAACTGAGAAATTAATTATCTTTAAACTTTTTCCAAAAAATAAGGAGGAAATAAATGAATAAAAATCTATCAAACACTTAATAAAAAATCTTCATGATGATTTGAAAATCTGTGTATGTATGTAAAAAATACAATAACAATAAGTTATTATTATAAATATTAGATAATGTTTGTCGAATGATAAAATCATTCTAAAAGCAATTTTCTTGTAAATGCAAAAAATAATGTTTTTTTTTCCTTATATCAATTTTATGCAAAAAATGTGCCATATAATGTTCGTCGACGCTTTAATGTCAATGTGCAAACATTACGCGCGCCAATCATATATTGCAGTCGTTGCATTTCCATAAGCAACATTATCGAAAATCCTATAATGCATTTGGCTAATGGATATACATATATCAATCATGCATGTAGAGAGAAGGTATGCTTTTTTTCGTTTTTTTACGGCATCTACATGCTCGTTACCGAGCTCGCCAATATTGGTATCGACTGAAAGCGTGCAAGACTTTGGACGAGCGGAGCGTGTGCTAAGGACGAACCACTGGATTGACTGCTCATTTTAGATCATCCAAATATCGACAGTACGGCTCTTCGATGCATTATCATCGAAGTTTGATCTTCGGAAATTTCAATGCGTATCAATTTCTCGTTGGATTTATTGATTTTTCAGAAAAAGTCGCGCTTGAGCTATACGGACTGTTTTAAATATAATACAAAGTGTCTTATTACAAGTCTTACTTATAAGTTTTCAATGTTCAGAAAATTTTACAAAAGCTTATTCTTAAATTTTGTGCTTCATTATTTGTGCAAATTTGTTTCTATTTCTTTTTTAATTTAATACAGTTTTGAGACTAACTAATTGTTACACATATATATTTTCTTTAGTTTATTCTTTAATATTTTTGTTCGAAATAAACCATGTGATGTCTGAAACAAGCTAGATTATTTCAAAACCACTTCGTGTATTACCGCAATGCGTGAAATTCTACAAAATAAGTTTGGATTTATAGACGGAAATCGCATTGATGAAAAGTAACCAATTGGTGATGCGAAGAAGCAAGAGAAAGAAGAATAGACAAAGAGAAAAAAGAGAGAAAGAAAAAGAAAGCAAAAGAGAGAAAAAGACAGAAAGTACAAAAATAAAAGAAAAAAAGACAAAATCAGCAACTGGGAAGTAATGTAAAAGTGAATAAAAGAAAGTATGGAAAGGAAAATAGACTGGAATGAAAAAAGGCGAGAGAAAGAAAGCATAGGGGACGAACGCAATAGACGAGTGCAGGATGAAACCGAGGGGAGTATATAAGAGAAGAAGGCTTCGCTCCCCGTGTTAAAAAGGACGAGAAGCCCGATGCGAGCTCGAGAAGGCGCTCAGGATGAGAAAGAGAAGACTAAAGTGATAAAGTTTGCACGATGAAGAGAGAGACCATTTTTTTTCCGCGTAGATACTTTTTGCATCTCCGAGCGAGATGACGCCTATCCCTTTCCCTCTTCTTTCGGAGGATTCTATCTAATTTTTATTTATGAGCCCTCATTATCACCGGCCACCAATCTCTTTGGTCTTGACGAAGAAGAAACAACCTTCCAAGAGTAGCGGATCGGGATAAGCCGGAGAAGAGAAAGAATGAAGTCGGAGAGAGAAAAGTTCTCTCGAAACAAGTCGCAGAAAATCTCTTTCTATTGAGGGACCTCCTGCGACATTTTATCGCGGGGTGGATAGGACACTCGCGACAAACTATAAGACAAAACGACCAGGCATAACGAGCCCGTAGATCTTGCAACGTTCCGCTTATAGTTTGAGTACAAGGCGTAACACTTCCAAGATCCCCATCCCTATACTCCCCTGTACACTCTAGAGGCTATTTTATAAACTTCAACAAATTCAATCTCTGAAAGTTTTAACGTGTACTTACTTCTTGTATACTAGTAATAAAACGTGTGTGTTCTACTTATGATAGAATGTAATGGCTTGTATTTATTCTCGAAACTTTAAGATTGTGAAGAATCGATGTTAATCCTTTCTTCTATTACAAAAGGACATTTTACAATATAAAATGCTCGCCTATGCTGTTATTTAAATGCATTTCATCTTACCTATGTAATCAAAAAAATTTGCGTCTCCCTTAATTCAAAATCAGACAACTTGCCCAATCTTATCATTTTTTAATATTTCAATTATCAGAGTCGATTCGGGAGATCCGCAAAATGCTGCATTAGCTTCCCTGATGCGAAACTGCGAATTCAGCATAGATGACTCATGAGCACACCGTGACGACGTTACACGATACGACGTTGCGTCGCGACGAGATGCATCAATTACGAGAGCGCGTTTTTCACGACCTTCTCTTTTTGCGCGGGGGTCGCGATACAACGTGCGGAAACGATCCGTGTAATTCCGCGAGCGACTTACGCGAAACCTACGGAGAGGATGAAGTGCGGCGGTGAAGAGGAGAAGAGGGTGACTCCGCGCTGTCGACACAGCCGGAGAGTCGGTGATTTATATGCGCTCGCGGCGCCCAATGACGCGAAAAGATTACGCGCTCGGTCGGGCGCGCGTCGTCCGATTAGGGACGCGCGCCCGCGTGCATACGCAGCGCAATTTTCTCCGTTGCCTAATGACCCATAACCTTTGATTGGACTGTGTTTACGTGGCGCTTTAACCGCGTATCCCGCTCCGGTTTCTCGTACTAACGAGGTGATGCCTCGAACGACCTCGAGAGAAGAGCAAATAAACTCGAATAAATCCTCCTCTCATCCCTTACTTTTTTAACCACCTCTCCTTTTACTATGCTTTTGAATTCATTTACATATCGATTTTCCATCGACCAGTTTGGTGAAAGATCCGCGATTACGTGTGCTATAAAAAAAAAAACTGACTGAAACATGTATTTGAATTTTTAGAAAATTATTTTTTATGATGTATCTTATAAACTGTTATTTTCTTTCTTTTTTATTATTTTCTTTGACTTATAAGCAGTCAGGGAAATAAAGGAATGATTTACATTTTTTCGCTTTTAAAAGACCGATAGAGAAACGATCTCACCAAATATTTAATAATGGATAAAAACGTTGACGAGTGGCATTGCTGCCCGATGTTGCATTTTTGAATATCCGTTGGACACGATGCAGAAATATCACATGTTTGATTTCTTTCGCTTCTCGCTGAGTTGTCATTTCTATGACATTTCGTTCTAGTGAAGTAGCGTGTAAATGCGACCGAATTTAAGCACATCTCTTAAGAAGAAAAATACGAATTGTGGTTCCAGAATAGTGTGTGTATATATATAGAAAATATACATCGAAAATGTTCCTAAAATCGATAGAGTTATTTTTAAAACATTCGTAATTTAATGAAAACATTAAATAAATCATTTATTTCAAAAGCAACCTAAGCGACACAATTTTAAATTTTAATTTATGATATGTTGATTTTAGTAAAACACATTAAATAGGTGCTCCTCATTATCTTGTTTCTCTTTTAATGTGCTCAATATAATACTTCTTTTATAGATTATACTTTTGTTAGACAACACTCAGTAAATATTCTAATAAATATTCCAGTCACTAAATTTTGACAGCAAATTATATGACATCATTTTGTTAATGTCAAAATGACTTTCGCTATCTGAGTGATGTTTATGTAATCTTCGTAAAAATGTTTGAATTAAATTTGCATACTAGACGTGTAACACGTTAGACATTGATATTTTAATTTCGAAATTGCGAGCACAATGGTTGCATAGCTCTCCATATTTTCGCGCAGCGGTCTCGCCCAAATTTCAAAGTTTTTCTTGCACCATAGCGGAATACGCAATGCGTACAATGTTAGCCATTACAATTCAAATGTGAACCGAACGCGGAAATCGTTCGCAATAAAACGCGAAAAGTATTTATTCTTCCGTGGATTTTTCTCCCCCAACATGCAAAAAGTCCTATTCCATTGCAAATGTTGTGCAAACATCGCCACTTTATTCGGCGATTTTAAATTGAATAATTATAGTTAATTACTATTATGCTAATGTAATTCGAAAGCACTCGGCCTTTACGCTACGTGGTGAATCCGAAAATACTTGATGCAGAACGGTCGCAACTCCCCCCGTCCCACCAGGATTGTTGCGTTTCTAGGCTTCGTTGTTTTTACGTACATTTTCCTCTAAGTATTTTCGCGATAGAAAGAATTTTTTTTTAAAGACCCCGAGCATCCGCATCGTGGGTCTTTTAAACCCGCTCATTTGGCTCTACGAATATTTTTTCCGTTATAATCCAGAGAACAGTGTTTCTAACGCAAACTGTTTCGCGGAATCTATTCTACAAGAGACAATAAATATGCGAGAATACGAGTGGAGTTACTTTTAATACGGGAGACAAAGGGTTAAAAATATCGCAGAAACATGTCGGCAAACGGACTTCCTTTTTCACGCTATCCTTGATCATTCCGCTATCCGTATCCGGCTCTTTCCCTATTCGTAGTGAAATTATCATCGTCGACACACGAGGATAACTGATATTCGAGCCGGTGGGCTCTTGTGCATAACGGGCGGTGCTTTTTGTCGGCCGGATTCTGGACTGACGTTTAGTGGCGCGGCACACGGCAGATGTTGTGTTGCTACGTCGTTACGAAATGTCCACGCTGATTAATCACAAACGATGAGGGTCCTCCGCGTCCGGAACTGTCCACCGCAATCGGTCGCGCACGCGTGTGCGCGAGAATCCGCGCGAGGGTCGTCAGAGCGCTTTCGATAAGTCGAAGGGTAAATATGTATACAAATATGACACGTTTAGGGTAAGAATGGCTGTGACAAAGTTGTTAATAATGACGATTTTCTTCATACTCCGCGCTTGCTATGAGAAAGTGAATAAATTATTAAAGAAAAATTTATTTATTCTTTTCTTATTATATTAATAAATATTCCCTTGCACGCTCTTTTTTTTTTTGAATGAAGATTTTCTTTAATTTCTAGGAAATATATTTTATAAATTTTTATATTTGCTTGCAGTAAAAATAATAATACTTCCGTAAAATATTATTAGATTATATTAATATAAACATGATGTGAATAAACAATGACATTAAAAAAGTTTCATTATTTTAATATCTCAATTCAGAACATTTTTTTGTATTTTATTTTTTTCTAAATTTAAAACCGATAGTATAGTATAGTCCATTAAACATGCCCAATGTAAAATAATGGACTATATATAGGCAAACATGTTAATGTTTCGCAGAAGCAGCTGACCCAAATTGACTAAGCAAAGAACAAATATTGATAAAAATTAATAATAAATTAAAAGAATATATCAGACAATATATAAAATTCAAGCTTTATTCGGCATGTGTAAACGTTTTAAGCATATTATATTATATTATTTATTATTATTTGTTATATTATTTATCTGTTTTCTAATTTTTTTTATATAAATAAAATTTATTCTTTCTCTCTAGTTTATTCAAAAATTACAACTTACTAACATTTGCTATTATTAAATAATAAGCATATACACATACACACAATAAAATGACAATTTTATCTGTAGGAATCTAATTCAGATACACGCGCAGATTTATGCGTGTCTATTAATAGATGAAAATTAGCAAATTACATGCACATAACAGTGAACAACTAGGTCCCTTTTGTCATTGAAATTTCAGAGAACTTCCAGAAACCTCGATTCCTGCACTGCGCTGCGAGACATGCAAACATATATTTCTAATTACATTATTGAATCACCGGAGGCGATGTTTCGTTTCCACATATCTGCAGATACATTATCCTCCTTCGACTGATATCTAGGCATATCATAATTGGTAAAAACCAATGCAACAAAGATGGAGCATTCATAAGTATATATATTTTGCCATTTAAAATAGCACGATATTATAATATGTAATTTATTTACCAAATCTTTTCCAATATAAGCAACAAATGATAACATTTTTACATTAAATGTATTATTGATATTGTAAAAAAGCAACAAAATATTTCATATGCTTTTATTTCTCGAGAATTGCCTTGAAACACAAAGAATTAATTTACAGAGATGTAAAGATGCGAGAATAAGTCGTGTTACAGAATGAGTTTTCCAAAATAGCGCCAAAATTATGGTCTTCTCCGGCACTAAAAGTTTATGCCGATCCGTTGCTTCGTATATAAAAGCGCGCGCTATTTTATTTTTGTACTTGCGGCGCCTTATACCGCGTACATTGACGGGACGACACAAAAGAAAGAATTTTGCTTCGTTCCGTCTGCTAATACACACGATCTGCTTTAGACGACGTGTCGCTGCTCGTAAAACGACCTCGCCTCATAAAAACTCGTGGTATCATGTTTTCCGAAGCTTCGGTCGAGAAGCGAGCGACGAGAGCCCTATTTCGGTCCCACCCGCGCCCTTTACTCTCTCGGCGTTTTTCAATCCTAAAATATGCAACGCGAAACTGGCAATTAGCTCCGCTCGCAAGCAAACAAGCAATATTATATACGGGAAAACGCGTGTGCGTAGAGACTGTCCATTTCTGGCCGAAGAGAGAAAAAGCTTATTGAGTTTTTCTCGTGTTTTTCAGTGTTTTGCAACTCGCAATGAAGTTTGAGACTCGACAGACACGAAGTGCATATAACGCCAAGTTTTTCTATGATGCAGAAATGAAAGCTTGCGTTGCGACTTCCTCGTCCAAGTTTGCTATTTTCGTTTCTTTCTTTTTTTTTAATCCAGATAAATTTCTTTTATTAAAATTTGACAAAACGAGATATATTTTCTTGTTTGATCTAGCAGGCCGAGATATGCTATTTAAATTAACTTAGTTAAAATGTAATTCTAAATTAAATTGGAGAACTTTGTACACGTATATGTAATTGAAGTATATAAAGTAATTGAAGTTGCTCTATCAATATGTATCTTTATAATATATCACATTTAATAAAGCTTTTAAACGAGAATTAATTAAACAGTTTCATTTAAAATGCGCAGTAGTAAAGTTCAAGAATGGTAAGACATTTTGATAACATCAAAATAACAAGCTATTTCTATAATTAATTTTAATAATAATTTTAAGTCAATTATATTTATTTTTTTTTAAATTTTAATATCGAAACCTCATTTATGTTGTGCCACGTTGTTAATAAGACTGTATTATTATTAGCTAAGCAAGTTGCAAAATACTCCTCGATGTCAAGCCTAAAGCAAAATATAAAATAAACCTCGCTTTTTCTCTTAAGCAGATTGCAGTAGAAAATAAATTATACATTAGAGGAGACAGCTTCATTTAAACTTTAAAACTTTCAATTAATCCGTCGCATATAAGTTAAAGCTGCAACTGATACTGTTTGAGAGATTAAACTACGATTACATACAATCCCTTTTAAGATTAAATCTTAACATTTTTCTCTAGAATATTGTCTGGTCAACATGCGATTATACACGGATTTGTTGTAATTATAGTTCGAATGCAGATGAATGAAAAGTTCTTCGAGATTTTTTCAAGTTTTGGCTTTGACAAAAAACTAGTTCGCAACTCTCGGCCGACAGTATCGTCATACTTTCGCAGAGAGACCTGCGTATATCGCGCCGTAGATATACGCAAGTTGTAATTAAAATTAACTCAAGTTTTGCACACTTTCAGAGTCTGCTATTTTTCCTCGCAACTTTGTAATCACGAACGCGTTACTGTCACCCGCACGCGAAACGAAAGTAATGCCATTGCAACGGATGCTGTGGCAAAATTTGCATAATATTCAAAATTTCAGAGAAAATTAAATTTCAAAATTTTAGAGGAAATTAAGTTATTACACAATGATGATAAAGCGTTATGAAATTAAATGAGACAAGTCAAATTAAGTGATTATCAATATAAAATAACATAAAAAATGCATTATAAACAAATATAAAAATTAATTAAATATAATTGTTTACAGAATAAAAAATTTAATGTATTTGTAATTAATCTGTCATAGATCGCACAAGTAATTTACAAATGTCTTTAATTTTTGTCACATTCTCTTTCTCTCTCTCTAATTTTCTCTCTGTATATATAATATAGTAATTAAATCACTTTTAATAAAATAACGTCAAGAAAATTCACAATTAGATTATTTTTTTAAACTACATTTAACAATCGTAATACCATATTGTATTTAGCTGCGCCATTTAATGAATTCTCGATTACGCTCTTGCAAGCAGAAAATAATAGAAAGTGTGGTATGCAATGTAATTTTCCCGTGCTTTCGCGCGTAGTATCGAAAACTGTTGACCGGCATAGTCGTATAATACAGTAGAGTCGCGCACGCGAAAACCACGTAAATTTTATTGCCGGAATTAAGTAACAGAGATGGCACAGCAAATCCAGGATTTCACCTCTCACTTCTACTTCCAGCGTGGCAGCGAAAAGGTGATTCGACAAAAGATGCGGCGACACGTGACAGAGATTATCACGGTATCGGACGTATGTAACGGTGGCACGAAATCGAGAGAGTGCAGGTCAGCAGAATTTAAGTTCGTTGCGATAATTCTCCGTCCATTTTAATTCCCCTTTTGTCCTCCGCGCATATCTCGCCGCGAAGATAAGCTTATCCGCCATCGGCGTAACATATCTTGTCGCAAAGAATAACGAAAAGAATTCATCGTTCTTTTTCAGGCTAGAAAAAAATAGGCTGTTTAAACGATCGATGTTTTTATACAAAAAAGTGATATATCATTGAAAGCAAAATAATAGATATTGGATATTATCTCCGTTACGCGATAAATTTATATCATTCCTATATATAATATAAATATATATAAGAATGATATAAATTTATCGCGTAACGGAGATAATTATATAAAATTTTTATAATTTTTTCTAAATGCACATTATATTCTAATTAAAAGCTAAGTAATTACTACAATATTTTTATAAAGTAAAGAGATTTTTTTTATTTACATCCGAGCTATAATTTCAAAAAATGCTACAGAGAAAATATTCTCGTAAAGGGATATTTTTGCAATTTATTTGTGCTCTGATTGTATTGCGAATTATCGTGCGTTTGAACTATTAACCCTTCTATCGCTCCATAAATCATCGTTCAATCATGGACTTTCCATAGTCCGGAAAGAAAATCTTTTCTACAGAATATCTGCAGAATATCTGCAGAAAATGGGTTAATAAACATATCGGACTAAACACTAATAAAATAAATATAGTTCTAACAATATGTTATGTTTGTGAGAGATAGCCGTCCACATGACGTGTCATGATTTCCACAGAGAATTCTTTTTTTTTTTTCTCATCATTGCCGAATCCCTATCACTGAACAGATAGAAAGAAAAGCGATTAAGAGCCGAAATACGAACAAATCTCAGGAGAGTGTATTTATTACATGATCTTCCCGGCTTTTATATCATGTTGTGGAAAATAATTATTTTTTTATTTGATCTATTAATGATCACACACACGTTTCGTCTATCGTGTAAGCTGCACCTTGAAAGGAACATCCCTGCAATTTTATCTTTATTTTAACATAACTCAAAAAAAGCGTTAGACAGATTCTTTGTTTTTTTTTCTCTCCTCATTTTCCTTAAATACGCGACACGATAGCGTAATGGTTGGCTTCCTGATTCTCTAATGGTCGAACGTAAAGCAGGGCAATGGCTCGCGCGTACCAAGTACAATATCCTATACGCGATAATCGAGCTGATTTAAGACCGCGTGCTTCCGACCATGCAGGAAAACACTTCGATGTTAGGCACACCTGCTAGGCATAGGTGAACTATATATGTATGCAGTTCTCGGCCGGATCGCTTGGCGTGTTCTTAGGTAATATTTGGCAACTTTGCGCGCTTTCTGCTTTAAGTTGAAGCATTTTATCTTTCTTAATCCACGTTTGTCGCATAACATGCGCGCGCAATTATTTTTACTATTTATTATAATTTAGCAATTATTAATAACTATCAAACCAAATGCAATATAATAAATATTTATTATTGTTAATGTTAAATTTATATCGTTTTTTTTAAAATAATTTATCACCTATATACTTCCAAACGTGTATCGTATTTTCTTGCCTTTCATGCAATTTAACTGCATTGAAAATTTATGTTTGTATTTTGATAATAATACTATCTCTAATATCAACTTATGAAATATATCGTTTAAAAAATATATCTGAACGTCATTTTATATCATGTATAGCTATTTTTCAAAATATTTTTTTTAGATATTTTTTTCGAGTTATACATTAATATATACTTTCTCTTTTTCCGGTCTTCTCTTTCCTTTGTGGCATCAACTATCCATCTACAACTAAACAGTGGCATCGAAAATGCGAAAGATAATACTCAATTGCAATTAGATATGTAAACTACTGTATAATCGAATTCTGCTCATATTTCATCAATAAGCCCGCCATGAGCTGTGTAGCGCGATATCCGTTTAACACGAATATAAACTGAGATAAAGTACGTTACTCGCGCTATCGTTCGCAATACCGGAGATGAAGTACGTAATATGATTTGTGCGAGAATTTTCGGATTCATCGTTTTATTGCCGAAATTTGACCTCTCACCTCAACGTGGAATATAAGTACGAGGGATGGTTAAGGTGCGAAGAGGAAGATGTAGATTTAATCCTTTCATAATCGGATTTGCGGCGGAAATGGAAGGGCTGCGCGCGCCGTCGGGGTCTTTAAGAAAGCGTTCAGATCTGCGGTAAGCTCGCGGTATCTTCGCTGCAAATTATGAAACCGGTTGTCAGTAAATGACTTGAGCTAATATAGGAGTAAAATACCGCGCTAATGCACAGAACTTTAGGATCTTTTCTCTCTCATTTATTCGCGAATGTAAGTAACGCGTGCAAAAATACGAAATTGCATCAAAAAAGATTTTATACGAGAAACAAGAAAAAAAAAGAAGTATACACAATTGTATATATTTATAAATATTTTTAAATTATTAAATTTGTAATTTATTCCTTTAAATATATTTTAAATATATATTTTTTAACATATTAGGTTTCCCTCTTTCAACCGCTACAGGTTAATATTTTTAATTTAAGATGCATTTTTCTCTTGTTTAACTCTCATCTCAAAATTAATAGATTGATGAGATAAAAATTGTTAACGATTTTGAAGAAAGTTACTTAAATTATTATAAATGTTATTAGTAATTTATAATATTTGTTGATTATTCATCTGTTGAATTTTCTCTGCAATTTGACACGTTGCACGATTATCAGAAAAAGCTCATTTGTTTTTTTTTTTTTTTCTGGAACGTGTTTTATTTAGACCTGTTACAATTGATTTGTTATAACAAGTGAAACCCTCTCGATTGATTTCGTTAATACAATTTACAAGCGCGTTATGTTAAATTGAATAAACATCATTATGGAATAGCATTGCTCATTACCGAGATATAATGAGATTTGACGGGATAAAGTATAAATTTATCAAGTTAATTCCATCCGCGCCTATGAACCGTCAATGATTTCCCATTTATTTCAAGCTGCATTGTTAGCAGAATCTGCCATTCTCTTAAGAGTAATCACCTAGATCATTCAAATAAATGGAAATATCTATACATATTTTATCTCGTTTTTTTTAACCCTTCGAGCTATTTGTCTTTCAATGACGGAGTATCAATTTGTTCAATCACGAATTTCTTATGTCTTTTTTATCAGAATAACTATAAAGATTTTAAAACGGAAAAATCGAATATGCAATAATAATTAATTGTCTAGAGAGAAAAAATATCAAAACGATCATTAAATCTATTTAAACGTAAAATGTTTTCTTCTCTATTTTTATTTAAAACCCGTAGGATACGTTTGCAAACTAACAATAAGATAAAGCATTATGCGACTCACAAACATGAAATCGCATAAATAATCTCGACAGAGCCGAGACAATTAATTTCTCGCGGTACATATCACGAACAAAGTAGAATAAATTTTGAACAGCTTACAGCATATTATAGAAGATAATTACATATTAATCAATTGCACGATTCACTAAACCATAACGTATCTATTTATAATTGCATTACACTTATTAATTTATCGCTGCACGCGATTTATACAAATTTACATTTTATAACAATATAATTTGCGACGATTCTATATCGCACAGAATGTATGTACCTTTACGGATCACACATTAACATATGCTAATAAAGACTGGAATGTATCTATGAACGCTTTTAATCACATCAAGCGGGTGTTAATCACATCAAAAATATTTCTTATAAGAAGACCACGACGTATATAATCACAGATCACAAGATATAATTTTCGAAAATTTATTAGATATTTTCATGTATACGCAACAAGAGATAACATCGTTATAGTCGCCGACCGCACAGTTATTACGTCTGGAAGAAAGAAGTAAGGAGTAGGAAAAGCGCAACGGAACAAGAAATCGCATCGGCACGTTATTGCCACATGTTCCACCGCCTTTATATCTTACTTTGTGATGCTAGTCTCTATACCGTTATTACGTACACCCCGTATATGTGAAATAGGGCTGCGCACGCTACGCACGAGCTAGCGCCTCTATATAATAATAACAGTGAGCGAGAATGAGAACGATCGATAATCCATCTCGCCATAGATGCGAGATAACGAAAATCATCCCGACGCGTCCCATTGAATTTTTATCATACGTTTCATCGCCGATATACAGCACGCCCCGAAATTGTGGAAAATGTGCTTTCCGTCGCTTAGACGATAATGAGTTAAAATCGCGGCGAAGCCAAAATGCGTCTAGTTTTGCGGCTTACATTCAACTGGCATAAATCGTGCGGATTTGAGGGGGAAAATTTGTATGTACCATCGTAGACTGTGTTTCAATATTTCGCGTGATCTAACGACCTTTACTTTAAGATCACGGCCTTCCCCGAAACGATCAGGAAATGTTAGTTATCGTATAATTTGTACAAAATATTAAATGTCTATTTTATTATTTTAGTAGAATAAAACATTAATTATTTTGAACAATCTCTGAACAAAACGCGTTATTAAATTATAAAAAGCGCTGTTCTATTTTCTGTTCTTCTCTCTCTCTCTCTCTCTCTCTCTCTCTCTCTCTCTCTCTCTCTCTCTCTCTCTCTCTCTGTTTTTGCACAGTGGCACAAATCCTATTAATAAAATATTATATATAAATATTCGCACACATTATCTTTTACAGGTCATATTTTTTTGTTTTATCTGTATATTTTATATTTCATTAAAGCACATATGTTTATGTATTAATTGAATATATCATCTTTTATATCATGCAACAATTTTCACTTTTTCAACTTTAATAAAACATTTATGAAACAAAGTTATATGTGCTCATTTTCTTATTTATTTAATACTTTTTTTATTTGTACGGCTTCTTGATGTATTTGCATAAGTAGCTACTTTTATTTCTCATTCCTTAAGCGAAAATCTCGAAATCAATGTAATCACAATCTCTAGTGCTTTTATCTTTGAATTCAAAGAATAACCTTTAACCGCCCGAGAATCGACCCGCTCACACAAAGTCGTAAATAATTCGCATCTAATCCGAAGACAGAATACCCTTCCAGCGAGATTCCCCTTTGCGAAAGATATTAGACCATACTTTCTTAAATTGTTTCAAACATTTTCTGCTTAGGCAAGAATAATCAACTAAACTGGATTAGATGCTTCCTTTAATTTATTAAGAAATGAAAATTTATATTAATTACGTTTTAGAGACATTTTCTCCTTTACTTTTTAGAATCTTATTTTTATTTTGCACAGCTTTAAGTTCTATTACAAATTTATGTAAAAAGAATATTAATTTATAATATTCGAGAATTAAGAAAATTTTTTATTGTATAGTTGACATCAAAATAATTGAGACTTTTTTTACTACGTGTAATTCTTATAGATTCTAAAGAGATTTTTTCGAGATCTTCAACTTTGTTTTTGTACAAATAAAATATCTTTTTTTATTTTATTTATAATTTTAAATATTAAAAGATAGAATTATTAAAAAATCAATAATTTAAGAGATATTCCTTAATTTATTTAGTGTGGTATAATAATATTGTAAAATATGCAATTATTATTCTTTATTGTAACACTGCTGAGAGATTAATTTCAGAGAAAAAATAAATAAATTGTTTAAATTCATTAAAATTTTTCATATATTATTTTCATTATTTTATATTATTTTATATTTTATTATCATAATTTTTAATAATGCATATTAAAAGCATGCATTAAGAAATCCACGTAGAAAGATTGTAAATATTATTTACATTATTTAAATAAAAAGTGTTTTAATCATTTTAATGTCAAGTATATAGAGGTGACCGCAATACGTTATTACACCGCATCGTGTCATTTTACGGCTTTTACATGTTTTTCAGTATCACATCGAGCATGTAATTTAACAGTGGTTTCCGATTACTTGTTCGAATTTGATCACCTCGCAGCGTATCTCTACAGAATGTTAATTCGACGCATGCTATTCCTCCGCAGGGACCAGTAGTTTCGTCCGATCTGTCCCTTCCCCTTCCCCGTTAGCGAGCGTACCCTAAAGGGTTATCCATCCCTCCACCGCATCTACACACCTATACGTGGACCACTGCGCGCCCGCACATCCGCACGTCGGGTGTCGAGACGCGCCTGGAATCGGGTGACAATAGACGCGTCGAGAAATTGAGTTGGCACTGATTAGACATTGCCGGCATGCCGACGTGTCGAGGTGGGGTTCGTTGGAATCTACCCCGGCATACCCCGTGGAGAGAGTCCAATTCCGCGCCTTGGAGGCCGCGCGTCCGATATTGCCCGAGACTTTAAATCAAGCGTCGGGTGCTCGCGGTGCTCGACGCTGCGAAACGTCATCATCGTCGCTGGCGGCGACGAGAAGAACGCACCGCTAGGAATTAAACGCATCGCGCTGCGGGAAATGAGTTTCGTCGCACTGGGAGATACTTCGAATACCACACGAGCTCATTATTCGTGTATATTCTAATATGTCTTGACAAACCTTTTCCTTGTATATAGTAATTCAGGAAAAGACAGATGAACTAGGATAGATGGACTAAGGTTCAAATTTTTTATAATAAATAATTTAATAATAAATAATAATTTTATTTTTTGCAATATAAAAAAATTACTATTTTATATGAAAAATACATAATTATAGTTTTATTAATAATATTTTATGGTTTCTTAATACATTTGATTTTATTTTTTATATATTTTTTTTTAAAAATGTGATTTATCTCTTCGGAAATTATTATAATTAGAAGAATAAGATAAGAATTATAAATTATACAATGTTTTCTGTTTCAATCATTTTATTGTCAGTCGCGAGTCTATCCTACGTGCTATATCGCGTTAAATCACTGCATAATTCCTATATTCCATAAACTGCATCGAGTTGCTTCCAACGTTATCAATTTTGTGCAGATACCGGTTGCACGCTGCCAGAATATTATCGGCTCTTTTCGGAAATTCTGACGAACGAAGCGCTTCGGGCAGCTCTCATATTTTCAAGCTTTGCATTCGGTAGAACATACATGCGGTCGTTAAATGCTAGCCATCGATCAGTGCGACAATTTTTGGTTTATCGAAAATGTTTCGAATTGTTTAGATGATTTTACGCGTGCACGTGCTCGCTTCTTGTATTTTTATTTCGTTTGTTCATCACAATGCTAAGAATTAATATTGTTATAAAATTCAAAAAAAAATTTGTATGAAAAATCACGTACTTGTAATAATTTTTTGTTAGCGTACTTATTGTCCATTTTGGTAATCAAAAGAAAAAATCATCAATATGCCATATGAGATCCAAATATTAAAAAAGCGAAATATTTCACAGCGAACAAAGACGAGAGATTTTTGCTGTATTTTTTTTACTTTTTTTATTAATAAATAATAAAATAATTACGAAATAACGTTGTAAAAAGCGCCGATAGTTCCCACGCACGAAATTTAATTATTACGTTTTTGCCTCATTCATATTTGTACGAAGCTTTGCTCTTTGCGACGTATAAGACTACAAATTATAGAGCTTCACATAAAAGGAAAGTCTTCTAGATCTTGCATATTGATAAACCTGTTTAAAATCTGTTTATGTTTCCCTGATCTTTTAATGTTGCACGAATTCCCACGTTGTTTAGTGTATATATTGCATCGCAAAATAGAAATACATGGAAAATATTATATACATTTATGCTTATAAATTCTGCTGTATGAGAATATTGAAACTTGTGCATTCTGTATTGTAACTTAGGTAAATTTATTTTTCAGATACAGAAAATTAGTTTTTGTCAAGTTAAAGTCTTTGCAATCTCAAAAATCTAATTTTTAATCTCAATAATCTAATTTTTCTTTACTGTATAAATTCCTGCACTTGTATTTACATTCAATCTTGAAATAGCAGTTTTTTTTAATATCATTTAATAAAAATTAATTGTTTACTAAAAGTCTAATAAAAATAAATTGCAGAAGTAAAATGTAAAATAATAAAAATATAGAATTCAAAAATAAACGATACAACGTTTTTATAAAACAATTTTATATTTTAATTTTATGACTTGTATATAATTAACATATGATTTTTTTGGTACGATTGCGTAGAGCGCAATAATTTTTCAAGATTAAAAATTATGTCAGAAAGTGAAAAATAAAAAATTTAATTTTAATACATAAATTGCAAAGTTAATTGTATACAATTTTATGAACATTTAATTTAAATATTAAATACAAAAATTAATTTTTAGAAAATATCTCTGCCTCTTTCTCCCTCTTGCTCAACTGATATATTTGACGTATTACAATGATGAATCATAATAAGTGACTTTTTCAATAAGAAGTCCAAGACGATCAGAATCTACCCGAAAGGTCCCAAACCTTTTTATTTTCGTAATCCTCGTTGACATGAGCTACACATGACTTTTCTTATGCGCGCATTATATATATATATAATATATCTGGTACGATATGAGAGAGCATGGACCGTAGAGAGCATGGGCCGAGGGATCGGTAAGCTCGAGAAAGATAACCCTGCGGCTCGAACCCCCCAGCGTTATGCCGATAACGAAAACCCGTTTCCGTAAACCAATGTTCTCCTCGGACCCTTTGGGAGTCGGTACGTAATCTATTTCGGCCCTTACGAGGATTACGCGGATTTTACCGTGTTCTCCTTGCGACGAGAAACTGTCCCCATGCCAACGTACTTATATATATATATATATATATATATATATATATATATATATATATATATATATATTACGTATAGGTGTGGCCGCGTTATACTCATACAGAGAATTAAATTCCCTTCGTTCTGGCTTATGCATGGATTTGAGCAATATCGAATTTATGCTTTCGGACGTGGTCGTAATAACAGGCGGGATCTACGAGTTTTCGTAGCATACAGATATATATATAGATCCTTTGTAACAGTCGAGATTTCAGTATGTAAATTCTTTTTTATTCTTATACGAGAATATCTTTTTAGAGACATGTAAAATATGCAAGAGTATACATGTATTTTTCAGTAATAACGTTTTAAATATTTAAATTAATATGTAGAAGACACACATTTTTCTTTGTTTCTAAAAAATTAGTTGAAAGTTAATTACCTCTTTTTGAAAGAGTATGAGAATAATATAAAAATTGTTGCTGGTTTAATAATATAATATAAAAAATAAAATATCCTATATATATGTAAAAAGATGTGTCTAAAATCATACACTTATATTTCAGTGACTTACAATAAATATTTAAAAAACATTAAAAAGATTGAAGAAAATTTATGATTGTTGAAAAGCGATATACTTTGTTTGTCGAAAATAGCTTTTTAAAAATTTCACATACTTTACGACATGCAGTCATCCCATCTTATCAAATTTTACACGCTACATCAAGTGATGAGATATAATATTCGATAACAAAAAGACGAAAATATACACTGCATAGAATCTAATCGAGCGAGCGCATGTGGCCGTCCACACTCCTACGAATTCTAGGATTCTTGGGCGTATGAATCTCGGGATTCTTGGCAGCACAAATCCTTGAATATGGATATGAAGTTGGAGAGTTAGGCTCCGTGATGTGGTCAGTGGTATACCATTCCACATAATCCTAGACATATCCTAGAGAGCGCATTTCCTCTCGCTTCAAATTCGAATCTGTACTTTGGCATGGTATGGCTCTCCTGAGATTGCGGACGTCTCGAGAATCTTTATAGATTATCAATAAAAAGTATAAAGTATTATCCAAACTAAGAAAACAGATATTTACTTTTTGCTATGCCATTTAGAAATTGGTAATAATTTCTGATTAAATGCTACAATCATATGGAATCCTTTTGAGATCACGTAGCAATGCTATTTCAATATTCATGAAATGTTTGGAAGTTAATAAATGACGCTGCAGACTATAGCGTTTGCGAGAGAAAATCAATCGCACTGTCTGTTCTATCTATCGGAACTTGCCCGTTGTTATTTGTTCGGAGAATTGCGCATGAGAGAAAAAATTAGGGTAAGAAGAAAAAAAGTGTCGAGTTTCGGCGCGTCCTCGAAGTTTCGCTGAATAGTAGCAGGCGCGACACTCGGATTCCCCCGATATGTTTGGAAATCATATTTTTTCTACGGCGACAGTTCCGAGCCGGCTAACAGAATCCCGAACTTTGGTACGGCGCCAAATTATTATCCACTGTGCTTTACATTGCGCCGATCGGCTAGCGCGACGACAGTGAGTGTAACCTGGTTTTCGCTCAGTCGCCTGCACGAAAAGTTGCCGAAACTTTCGAAATAAAAAGGATCGGATTAAATTATCACTTCGTTTCTCGGCCCGCGAATCGGGTCGTCTTTCTTGCGCAATTTTTTGCAAAGATAGCAAGTTTGATCGCAATTTTATTACTTAAAACATATAGTTATTTGAAACGTCATATATGTATCTACAACATACTCAATTTATTTTCTTTTATAATACAAAATAAGAAATATTTTTTTTATAATATAAAATAAAATATAATAATTATAATATTTATAATATAAAATAAAATATTAAAAAGAAATCTTTCGATGATTAAAAAATCAAAAGAAAAAAATTAAAGGATACTCAAATCGAGCGCGGATATAATAAAAACGTATGATTCAAGAACAATATTGTAAGACTAAAAAAAGAAATTCAAAATTAATCTGCGAGCTAAACGCGGATGAACGCGTATATTTAATGCATAAAAATATATAAAATATAAGTATCTAATTTTAATACTTTTAAAATAATCTGCTTTTTATATTTGAAGTTAAAATATTTCTTCACTTTGCGTCTTTATCTACATTTGGTTTGCATTGATATTTTTTATCACTTTTTTGTTTTTTACTATATTATACTGTCATCTTTCAAACAAAGCATTGAAAGATATAAGTTATAATCAATTTAGATAATTGATCAATTTATAAAATTAAGCTTCATTCAAGTCGTAATTATTTAAATTTGTCAGTAAGAGAAAGAAAAAAATAGTAATATTTGTTTAATTCTCAATTATAGAATTTGATATATTTAAAAAAAATGTAATTAAGTGATTATTTCTCTCAGCTTTATTTTATTGTTATATATACTTCGACTATTACCTCGAATCCGATACGTTTGGAAGCGGTATTTATACGACTTGCAATTTAAATTCACTAATCCAGCGATACTAATTACCTCGCTCGAAATGTTCCAAAGTATCTTCGGTCGTATCTTCGGTTCGTTCCACTTCGGAAAGTTTCCATTGACGATTAATCAGCAGTTCGGAGAAATTGCGCGACAAAACGTAGAATAGATTGGTAGGTAGGTGGGTACATACATAGATGAGTACGTTTCCCGATGCGAGAGCGCGGTGCTGAAAGTAAATTCTTCGCCGAGTGTAGCGCGATGTTAATAAATGGCACGGATAGCGCGCGTAGTTTACGGAGAGGCTCCATAAATGCCGCGGACGAATCGTGAATGAGATTAGCCCAGTTCCACGCCGGTCCGCGAGGCGAAATTTTGCGAAACTGTTACGGCCGTCGCTCGTCGAGATGGAAAGCGAATCCCATCGCCCTTCTCTCCCTTTCTCCCTTCCTTTCCATCCCCCGACGCTTTTATATGCAATCTGCTAGCGCCGATTAAACAGAGCGGCTTAAGTTCTGCGATTACTTTCGCGGATTCGCGGAAGGGGGAAACTATGCGAAGAATCCACTTTGTCGTAATATTAATTGTGCACTAGAGTTTGGTTTCGTTTATAATGGTTTAAACTTTAAATTGAGCTGCTTATCACAAAATTATATTAAGATCTCGATATTTCAAAAAGCATTTAACTTTGTCTTTCTCTGCATACATGTTTCTTGTTGCAACTAAATTTGTAAGCTGTTGTATGAACTGTTATGAACTGTTTGTATTTTAGTTCTTCAAATATTATTTAAGCTTTATTATTATTGTAAATATAAAAATTATGATTATAAATATTATAATAATAAAAAATATATAATAATGTATTATAAATATGTTATAAAATATATATAAGAAGACGAAAGAGAGAAAAAGAAAGAAAGAAAATTAACAATTACATATATATGTAATAAATATATTACTTTTGTAAAAAAAAATTATATTACAAACTATACATATTTGGATGCCAATAAATTTATAAAATTTATATAATTATTATTATTTAAAAAAAAATAATAATATGGAGAAAGATTTCTCTAAATTTTTTTCCATATTATAGGAATATCGATTATATGATTCAATCGGCGAAAGGACTGTAAAATAACGTCATGTCAAACTTGTACTATTTTACAAATAAACGTACAATGCCATCACTTGCTATATGTGGCATCCAATTTTATGTGTGCGAATAAAATTCGTTTTGATATTACTCTTCCATCACCATGAAACTTGATGTCGTACACTGTTCGTTGACCTACAAGAGATTAAATTGCAAAAGCTTTTCATATTGTGTTACAACCGAAATTAATGCAATATGTTTCACGATTAAAAATTCGCCGATGTATCCTACAGTCAAAAGCTAAAAACGTAATTATAAGCTTCCAAAGTGAGAAAATAATAGTATTGATTATGATGAAAATTGTTCTTTCAAAAAATAAAAATTGTTCTCGAGTTAATTGCAAAACTTCATAAATTATTATGAGATTTCTACCAAAAATCATGTTAGCCATAGATACGTTTTGTTTCGTTCATTATTTATATTTTATTTATATTTTATATTTTGTCATTAATTTTATATAGCTCGCCCTAACAATGCGTTCGCGCGCGCTATCAGCTCTCCACACGTACACACGCGTTCCCGATTCATTTGAATTGGCTTCGTTATGCCGGTGGGGGACCTCAATTCCCAATGCGATACGAAAACCAATTTGTATCCTCCGGTGATCTTCCGCATCTCTATCGTAGGCTATATTGGTACGTCGCGGATGCCATCTAATAATCGTGATCCATCGTACGTGATCGACTGCGTTACGTCAGATTATAAACTTTCACGCAACTTATCTACGCGTGCAAACACACGCACAGCATCCCCGTGTGTCACTCATAAATACGTTCAAGAAGAGGGGGAGACGCCGATTTTGTACGCGACTATCGTTCCGATTTCTTGACGTGTACAGTCGACCGCATCGGATATCGACTGATATCCGCAGAGAGATTTGCTATATCTGTATTGGAACTTTTCGAGAATCTATACGCACGTATCATACGTATAGAAAATAAAATAATTTAATAATGAGTAGTATCACACTTAATTTCTTTTTCGCACATAATTAACGCAAAACAATATCAAGAACAAGAAAAATTATTTCAAAAAAACATACTACGTTTTTTCCCTCTTTTAAAATATTAATTTATATTAATTATTTTATAAATAATTTTATAGACAAAATAAGTAATTCTCTCTCTCTCTCTCTCTCTCTCTCTCTCTCTCTCTCTCTCTTTTCTTATATTATTCCCATGCATATTTATGCATGAAAATATTTATATATTTTCTTCCAAAAATAGTATTTTGCTTTCTTCGAAGAATTTCAGATATTTTATAGAAATTACTATGGTCTAGAAAATTAATTTGCAATTTTGTTTCTCATCATTATCGTAATAATTTTTTTAGAGTCACTCTACTAGATATTTCTAAAAAATATAATTTTAGATTCTCGCATTGAAATTTTAAATCTTTTGTGTATTTTTGATATTTCTCAAACCGGAAACCTTTTACGCTTTGCACTCCGATATATCGATTATTGCATTTGCATAAAGCGTCTTTCTTACGAAAGAAAAATAGAGTGGATGCCTGTATAACAACGTTTTTCTCATCCGAGTTTTTCTTTCCAAGTTACGAGATGCAGATGAGTGTAACGCGATATTGCGCCCTCGGTGCATTTTCTTGTTGCATCGTCATTGCGCTTCGCATACGCAACCAGATCGATATATTCGCAAGGGGATTCACGATATCCGATCAAGCCTGTCGACGAAATACCGTCGTGCGCGTCGACTCCACCTCGCCCGCAGTTTCGCAGCTCCCACGGATTTTCGTTTCACTTACAAGGATTGAGAAACCTGTCTTACAGCCAGGGTTACGACCCCGAGCTCGGATGAAATTGTGATTTCCGAATGCCGGGACATTTTGAATTGTTTCCTTTTCGAGATGCGAGCAGTCGTGCAAATGTTAAAAATGTGAATGGTTGCACGTTCGATAGATGAAACAATTCAAAACAAAAATTTTACTCTAGTTTTTCGAGTACAATTTCAATCTCTAAAATGTCCTATCACACCACAATTCTAAAAAGTTTGAGATTGAAATTGTTAAAAAAAAGAAATTATTTTTACGTATCTAATACACTTAAAATTTTTTGTTAAATTTTCTCACTTTATAATCTTAATTTTCTTATAATTTAATGTCAAGTAATAATTTTGACCAAAACTGTATCAAGTTTGAACTATATGGAATGATTGTTTCTTAGCTTTCTAATAAATTGTGTAATTTATTAGAATATTATCATTTTCTCTTAAAACACATAACATATATGCAGTCTTCTTTCAATATATAAATCGAAAGGGAATGAATCTTGCCGATGAGTTTATAACGCAAGTTTTGAAGGATGAAATGAATAGATGCGTTGATGAAAAGCTATTATGTAACGACTTTTAAAAAATACATTAACATGCAAACTTTCCTCATTATCTACAAGTTAATGGACACGCGTTTCCTTTGCAAAGTTAATGGACAATATTATGCAGTTTATTTATTTTTACTATAGTAAAGACTATAAGTTATTTTAATAATTCAGCTAAAAGAGCGATAAGAACAATCTTTTACTAGAGTTTTCACAAAGCATAGCTTGCTTTAAATTAAAATACTAAATATGTATAAAAAACAAAGTATTTTTAAATATTCCAAAAAACGAAATTATGTATACATAAAACCAAGATAAGCAATTCATGATCTCCGTGACTAATTTCATTGTAGAATTGATATAAAATTATAAACGACCAATAATTTAAAAAAGAGGAGACCAAATAAACAGAAAGTCATTGTGCTGTACATTCATATGTATCCGTCATAACGTCATCGTAAAATTAAAAGAAAGTAGCGGACATATGTACGCGTGATGAACATGAACAGAAATGTTTCCTAAATCCGTCGCGGCTCCCGGCGACAAGCTTCATTTACGAGATGAAATCGACGGTAGCGGAAAGCCGTCGTTGCCATCGGCTGCTCTAGGAAGTAATTGACTCGGGGATGAGCAGTCATATGGTATACACGGTTCGTCGGGACGTGTTCGCGTCTCGCGGCATCTGGCAGGTGCACCCGCGCGCGCGGAAGCAAGTTTCTAATTTATTTAGTTTGTGCGCCAAACAAGAGTTATGCCATCGCATCTTGACTCGTTATCTCAATAAGGCCCTCTATAAACACGCGCACGAGCGTAAGCTTGCTTTGCATCCAAGAAGCCTGAAATCGTATGAAGAGAGTCGTGTGCGCGCACACATGTGCGACAGCTTGAGAGGAGAAATCGTGAGTGATGTCAGTCGCATTAACGAGAAGAGGCGAAATGAAAGCAAACATATACATTAATCAGCAATCGAACATTACGAAATACAACTTTCGCCCATAAAAACCATCCCGTCAATAAAAATCTATATGTGTAAAGTTTTTTTTTTTTATTTCTTTCTCTTATCAAAAAACGCGCCTTGATTATTGTGTTAGAATCACGTAGCCAACATTTCACTTCATATTTTATATTCTATGTATTATCGTTTTTAAATATATCAGAGTTATGTTCAATTTTTAATCAGAGCATTGAATTCACATGAAACAAATTGCTGCTACAATTCATTGGTTAAGGACGTAAGTGGATAATAGTGCATAAACATGTTCTCAATCAACCGTGGAGTTTCCGCGATAATATATTTAATGCATGTTCCGTCGAAATTTAATGTGTTGATCGCGTTTCGTTATCCCACGTGCCACAAAAATCCGCTCTATATTTTTCATCATATCAAATATTTCGACGGCAATGAATGCCGCGGAAGCAATAACGTGCTATCGGGATGCAAACGCTAAGGAAAAATATTCTAAGCAAGATAGAAAACGGATATTGATGAGTTGTGAGGATCGAGCTGGCAGGACCACTACCGAAAAATTCCGTTGGTATTCAATGGGCCGTCACCGGAATTCAATAGTTGTTCGATACAATTCGCCGGAATATTACGAAAATTTTGTAATCAATTTCCATATGAAACTGCGATCGTATCTGCGATTGTATCATCTGCAGAAGAAATTTACTGAAATGCGATATAATGATGAACAATAATTTGCAGAGGAAATAGCAAAACGTAATGCATGATTATTACATATTTAACGCTTTGGAATTATTTTATACGTACAATCAAATGTTTCATCTCTATAACGGATATGGAAAGATAAATTCTAAAATTTATGATAGAGTAAAAAAATCTATCATGTATGTAAGTAAATTTATTAATTATCTAAATCATGTTTATACTTAAAAAAAATAGATGAAAAGTGATAAGTGTTAATATTGTTACGGAATTTTATTTAAAATATTAAATAAAAAAGAAGAATCGCGTAAAAACGTCAGAAGAACTTGCAAAGACCACGATTTTGATTTTTCATATCACGTATAAGTAAGTAGCACATCCTACTTTATAAAACTCCTTATATAACGTCATAATATAATATAAAATGAAAGTGTAACGCTCAACCATGATATGCGAAAATACGAAACATCACGGCGAGCAAGAAAAGCCGGTCATAGTAGATACAGACGCGTCGCGTCAGACAGATGACGGTTCTCGATGTCGACATCTTTCGTACTGGGCAAACTTGGAAGCCGCGTTCGGCATTCTTTTCTCTTTCTTACCTATGTCGTTTGGTTCTCTCACTTGACAGATATAAAAATTCAATTGCCACTTGGGCGCGAGAAGAGGCTCCGCTATCCTCGTATCTAGTCCGCGCCGAGAATTGGCCAATTGCCAAACCTCGACGAGGAACGGATACCCTTTCGGACTCCGGTTTCCTCCCGCGTTTTCCATTCCCATCTCCCTTCGCCGTCGCCCAATTTTTTTTTCTCTTGCTTGAGCGCGCATAATCCGCGAGCGGAGGCGCTCTATCGGGGTGCAACAGAGCGATTTTCGCGGCATGTTTGCATATCGACGTATCAGTTGCCTATCTGTAACGAATTTTTATGAAAACGCTGACGCGCGAACGTAGAACGTGAAACGCAACGTTCTGCAGGAATATTGGCGGATAGTCAATTATCGATTGTACTGGGTTTGCGCATCTTTTCAAAACAGATTTTTTCTTTATTTTTCTTTTTCACTTTCTCTGATAAAAGCCGATTCTACAAATTATTTCTTATGCGTGTTGCAAAAAAAAAATATTAAAAAACTTTTACAATATTTTTTATTGCTCGTTTCTATATTCGTATATGTTTTGCAAAAATTAATTATATCAAAATTTTTTTTATAAAATAGTAATATCTTGTTTTTAGAGAAAACAATAAATTAATTAAAACAATCATATAATTATTGCGCTTATTGATTAAAAAATATAGATAGTTAATAGATAAAAATCCAAGATAAAAAGAATCTCGTATTTAATGTGATTCTCATATTTTGCGCATTTTGGTATATTTCTTCGAGATGCTTCCATCGATGATATTTTAATTTAAACAAGTTACTAATTACTATTTTGTAGTTTCTTTCGACAATGATCAAAACAGTTTAAGCGAAAATTGCATCAAAGACTTTATTACGTCACAAATGTGCGCGCACACAGGTAATTCGATAAGCAATGCTCAAACTTGTACAGTAAAAGAGAGAGGATGCGCTAGGATGCGAGAATATTCGGTCTTTTAGAGATGACTGACGATTCTTATCTTTATTGTTGATGGTGCACTTAACGACTGATAATATTATACATTCTCATTCGTGCGATTTCATTTAGCGTCAATTATTCGCTGAAGTTTTCGTGACAACATAATGTCATTCGCAAATAAAGAAACGAATTTTATAAACTTTTATAAAAAAACTGTCAAAATGTGTTATCGTGGCATAATAAATATCGAATATTAAAATATAAATATAAAAGATTTAAATTATTTTTACACAGTGTTGAAATTATATGATTATCCGTAAAGAAAAAAAAATAGCAGCAGTTTTCATGTAATAAAAAAAGAAAATGTTAATATGCTGTCCATATGTTCACACACATTTGTTGCTATATTTTTAATAATAAGTGATTTAATGCCACGCAAGAAGATTACAATCGTGTAATATTTTGTGTAACACAATCTCGAATCATACTTCTACATTTTCACCTCTGCGGTTTGGCATAGCTCCAACAAATCCTGGAAATCTCTAAAGAATTACTTCTGTGGTCGACTACGCTCCCACATGCAAGAATATCTTAAAAGAAATACGTGCGATTGACGAACAGCGAGCCAAACAGAAATTTTCTCAATATATATTTTGTCCTCTCCCTCATCCACTTTGGTTAAATAAAGACAATAAATAATGTAATAAATGTCTGTAATAAATATCTTTCTATAATTTATGTATGTTCACATATTAACATACATTGATTGCATAATGAAACTATTAATGGATATTTTGAATAAATATGAAAAAAATTGGCATGTTTTTCTCTGTGGCGTAATTTTCTTCCGTGTTATATTAAAATCTTTATTTTGCATTTAGATTTTATAAAAAATATATCACACTTGGTATCCTTGAATTCTCTATTACATAAGTACCTTTTCGGTAATCTCACATTGGCAATCATCTCTAAATTTAAATATACAAACCGTCAATATCAAAACCTTTTTGTTCCCCTTGTATTCTCCGCCATACGAGCGAGGATGAAGAGTCTGTCCTGCGTGAGCTGAACGAGCCTAAACTACTTCGACAACACGCGAGAGTCTCATCCAGCTCTACCATGACGATGCGCAAATCTGTAAGATAGACCCGTAAAAAGTCTTCGATAAGAGAGAAGGGAAAGAGGAAAAAGAAACTTCTCTCCGGGAGAAGTGACAAAAGGGTGTACGATCAGACAGGCGATTCGGGAAGTAGAAAGGACGCGAGATGGCATGGCGCTGAATATGCGACGTCACGTTTCGCGTTCGGGATGACGCCAAATCCTCCGAGAAGGGACCGTCAGGCGTTCATTCGTGCCTGACTACCGAAGGAAGCATCCGCTACCTAGTATCATCCTGGCACCTACTTAACCCTCAGCTGAATCCCACAGGATTGCTGCATCGTGTACATAAAAAGAAGTGGAAACGAGTTCGGCATGACGTTCATGATGAACGAGCACTCGAGAGAGACTCTCTTCATATTACCTTATATTTTATGTACAAAACGATTACCTGCTTTGTCGAGATGCATTTTAGAATTAATGAAACGGCGTAGATATTGCGGTATTCTCGAGTCAGTCTCATCAGATTGTGTAATATGTATAACAAAGAACATTTTTGTTTAAGAGAAACAAAGCAAGTATAGTTAATGTATATATATATATATATATATATATATATATATATATATATATATATATATATATATTTGAAGAGATACCAAATGCGATTTTTATGCGATATTTTTTATAAAATGTAACCAAAAAAAATAATAATAAATGAAATTTTATAAAAATAAAATTTTATAAACTAAGCCAAAGAAAATAAATTTTAATATAACACGGAAAAAAATTATACAATAGAAAAAGACGATTATTTAGTTATACTACAGATTTTATTCTGAAATCACGTACACGATGCAGAAGCATAATGTAAAGTAACTCCAGTAAGAAAGCACTTTTTTATGTCGCAAATCAATATTTAAAAAATATAAATTAACTGTAAAAGGGAGAGAAAAACGGAGAGAGTTTTTTAAAAGTAAGTTATTAATAACGCAAAATTAAATCTAATTTGCTAATTGGTACTTCAACTTTTTTACGATATATGTAGTATCATAAAAAAATATTTGACCTTTTAGTTTAAAAGTAACTTTGAGTGGCTTAATTATTTTTGATTCTCAAGACTTATTAATAAATATGAATCAAAATATAAAATGAAATATATATATATATATATATATATATATATATATATATATACATATATTGATTGCTTCTTTCATAATTTTTTATCTCTTTATCTAAACTTTTTCATATTTATGTTTTTCTTTGTCTTTTGCTTCGAAAGGATTATCCATTTTCAAGAACTGCACCTTATATAAAAATTTTCTTAATTAATAAAACGTATCCGTCCAAATCATGAATATCGTAGGTCATTTTTCTAAATTTTTTATCCGTAAGCATTTGTTACAAAAATAATAAAAGTTTTATATAGAATTAGTTTCAATATCAAGGTGCTATACGTTTATGTTAATTAAAAATTTATACTAAATAAAAAAAAGCAATATTTAATGAACTTTATAAATATAATTATCATACAAGAAATACCAACGCGCGCGTTTAGTCTCCGCCTTTTGATATTATTTTACGTAACCCTCATCTGTCTCCCGAGGGATCGTATAGCATACACGCTATGCCTCATTGCCGTGCGAACGTAAATGAGTGTATATACTTGTAGCGCCAAACCATGCATGATCCTATGGGATGCGAGCTCGCGTCGAGTATCATACAGCTTTGTGTGGAGCGTCCTCGAAGCATATCGAGTTTATAGATCGTGAAGTATCGATTCTGCTCGCTTCGATATGCGCAGTGTGTAAAAAGTTTCCTGACTGATAAAATCGCCCGAGTGTTACACGATCGATCGCAGAAGGGGCGAACACTTTTTTTTCTTCGCTCGTAATACAGCGCTAGTAAAATACACGCGAAAACAGACACGTGATATATTCCGACATAATTCATAATTTCGTTTTTCTCGATTATTCACGTTTTGAATAATATATTTAGTATGTGAGATATTAAATCTGATAATGGCTTATCTATTTATCGATAATGATTAAATGTAAATAATTTATTGTTTATTATTGGTATCACGATTAAACGCAAACATTAAACAGCACTGTCTAAATAATGTTTGCTGACATTTAAATAATTACAATGTTGGATCATAAATTAAATTTTCTTTATTATTTTCTCTTTTTTCATTAAAAAGTTAAATTTATATAATTAAAGTTATATAATTTATAATTCTCTAAAATCTACATATTTTTTATTATATTCTTTGTTAATTTTTTTTCTAACTGCGTCAAAAATCAAAGAAAAATATTTATTACGTATTATAATTACATAAATTATGCTTTTAATTTTGAACAAATTGTATCTTTTACACGAGTATCTTTGCCATTCATAATTGCAATTAATATGAATAAAAGTATATTAATATTAAAATGTCTATCCTGAGAGAGCCGACGTTAAAATTGCATATGAAAAGTTACATATGCGCAGAGTGTGCAAACGACGAATGTCTAAATGCCTAAATGTGCGTCGTTTCCTGAAATCACTCTTCCTCTTTCTTTGTCTATGATAATTTTTCTCATAAATTCTTGCTCCGTACGCTTATCTTTGCGGGAAGATTGTAAGGAGGCAATTTATCTTGACTCACGTCATCGTATTTCTTTTTCGGAAGTGATGTAGATAATGATCGTCACACGATATCATGGAAAACGCCACTTTTCCATCATCGCCGTTATTAGAATATAATTAGGGAACGTTGAGATATTTTAAAATGTTATTATTACATTGAACATTATATCCCATCTGTTTTACAATAATTTATGCTGCTATTATTATAACTTTATTATAACTTTAGTATTTTATTTTATGACAATTAAAGTGTTTAAAACAATATTAAAATAATTGTTAGATAAAGGATTTAATACTTTTTTCATTAGCGCTCTTATTGCTTAGTTGATAACGAAAAATTTTTGCTTAATTCAAGGAATAATTTGTGTTTATCAGCACAAATTAATGCGAGTGTCTTGATTTCCGGAATGCTCAAAAATTATGTCTATCCAAATGATATTCATAATTTTCTGGAGAATCCAAAATGTTAGTCTCGGTAACAGACGCGCGCACGTGCAATCTCCAGAGAAGCACACCTTGTATAACAAAGCAGTTCACACATGGGATACGACTGGAAAGTCATCTCCTCCGAAAGCTTCATTATACAAAGGAGTTTTCGCAGCTGTTATTTGATACGTTTTACGAGAAAAATTTTGATACCGTACTTGACCTGTTTTTGTAAGTGCGTACACGTGTGTCATAGAACGGAATGTTTTCTTGCATTTCGACGGATTATAAATAATGCGCGGGAAATAAATAAGACGCATGGAATTGTCATTTGTAAAGAAAAGTATTAAAAAATCAATGCAATTCTGCAAGCATAAATTATATGTTGTCACACAAACGATAAAGATCGCTGTGCAAGACGTTTCCGGAATTTATTTATGAAAAATATATAAACCGTCAGTGCGTCCGAAAGTAGGAATGCGGTAACATTGCACGAAGTGTGCGAGAATAAACGCGAATAAAGCGAGAGACATGTGCAAATGTGTGTGTGTGTGTGGTGTGTGTGTTCGCGCGCGCGAGCAAGAAGTGAACGAGAGCGGAAATAAGGGGCGCGAAGAGAGTAAATAGCGTGAAGAGAGAAAGAAAGAGGGTGGCGTCGAACGCGAAGCGGTGGGACGAAAGAGCGAGAACTGGATAACGGTATGACCCACATTTGGCCTACGGGTCACAGTAGACTGGGCTATTGATTCAGTTCGCTCTTAAACACAGCCTCCGTTTCAGTTCGTTTGACCTTTTCTCTTTTTCTCGATAATTGCGATTTTTTCGCTGAACATGTACAAAGTGAGACATCCGAATGAGAGAAACGCCATTTGAATTTATATTCCGTCTAAAATATATCAATGAAATAATCTCTCAATACATAATTCTTTAAAAAAAAAATTATCTATTTTGTCGAATTTTTCACGTTTTTTATTCACCATTTTCACAGACAACCGCGCCCATAAGTAGATATCAAAAAGACTTTAAAGAATCTCTGTGCTGCGTATCTTTTAAATATTCTTTGCATTATTATTTGAATAAACTTTTTTGACGGGCGCGCATGTATTAATATAATATTTTATAAATTATAAATATAAATATAATATATATATATATATATATATATATATATATATATAATGTTTATAAATTATTATTTTATAAATTATATTACCACATAATATTTTATACATGAATTAATATGTTTATTAATCAAAACTTTATAATCAATAAAAAATGCGTGAATGGCATCTTTAGATTCAAAATCCAAATTAAATTCTTTTCAAAATAAAACATTTTGAATGTAAAAATATAATTAACTCTTCGTTAGTTGCAATGTTCAATAGATTGTAACATTAATAGACTGATGTATACGAATATGTGAAGACAAATTGTTTAAAAATAAAAATTATTTTCGTTGTCCTATTTATTTTAAGCTATTTTAGTTCTTTTCATTCACCCTAATATTTTGAGTGAAAAATACTGCAACTAACGGAAGGTAAATATAATCACATTAAATTTCTTACAAACATTAGAATATTTATTAAACATCTCTAATAATATTATTGTATTAATTAACACTATATATGTGTGAGATATATGCGTAAAGAATTTTGTTACTATCCGTAAACCATTCGCGCGCTCACGTGTGAAATTCAGTTTTCGTGAGCACGATAGAAGGCAAACGGTCACGTTCGTCTATCTCCAGCTTTTCTTTCCAAACAGAGACGATACTTTCGGGCGGATCGGCAGATTAAATATTCAGCTAGATCCATCGTTTCGATCGTTTCGTAAGTTTGGCGAACGCTCGATTCTCACGCTGCTCATTTCGAGGGAATTACTTTTGATGATAAGAATAATAGTTTTCTCTCTCTCTCTCTCTCTCTCTTCTTCTTCTTGTTTTTTTTTTTTTTAATATTCTATCCGCCGAAAATTTGTCACTTTCTTTTGGCACTTTGGCACACTCGGTCCACGTGAAAATCTTTCCACGAACCGTCGACAGCAGTGGACCGCGTCCCGCGCTTCGTGCCGCACTGCAATTGAACCACTTAGCTACTTTGCGAACGATATACTGCTAACCACCTGACGTGTTCCAAATTAAATAGAGGAAAAAAACCCACGCGGAAAGTTTAACTCTCTCGCGAGCCGTTCCGTAAAAATAAAGCTTATTAACGCGGGATTCTCTACTTCTTCGCCGCTTCTGAAACGGTTAGAAAAACAGTCGGCAGCGCAAAGTTTCTTCGCCGTTAAAACTATTCCTTCAGACTATTCGTTTAATAATGTTACTATAAACTTTGGGCAAAGTCGAAAAACGTATATAGTGTTGAAGGCCAGCTCTCGTTTCTTTTCATTTTTAATATATGTACTCGTGCTTTCCTTTCTTTAATAACCTACTAATTTTTCATCAAAGGGAAAATGTATCAAAAGTGTACGTTATAAAAAATTATCTTTTTCTATGCATTTATATCAAAAACGTTATTATTTGCATCATAAGAACGATAAAAAAAATGTATACTTTTTCGTAAAAATTACAATTAGATACCTTGCAACTTGAATCCAATTGCATTTAATTTGTAGATAATAATAACTATAAAGTAGTCTTTATATAGAAGCAATAGCGATCTTCCTAAAATAAATGTCCGGTTAAAACAAGATTCATAAACAAACTAACATCCGCGTAAAATTCACGAACGTAATACGCTATGCTATTTATATTATAAACTATATGCGTCATAAACATGATAAACAATATCAAAGTAATACGCTTTGGATAGCGTGCATAAATAACACACGCGGTCAATTTTCGCGTAGCGGCAGCGCGGAGGCTTGTAACAGCAACGTTACAGCATCGGTCCCTGTCGTAACGTAACCTGTCGTTTCGCGTAACGCGCGAGCGTTAACGTAACTCCCGCCGCCCGTCGGGAAATTCAATTACGAGATAAAACTCGAGCGAGGATTTATCGCGCGATGGCTCAGGGAGGCGGATTATTCGTAAAATAAACTCGTAAACGTACCGGCGCGACGACAAGCGCGTCGCGCGCGAAATCGCGCATATACATCAGCTGGGCCGGGCCACTTTGACGCTACAATTATAATGAATCAGTTCGCAAATGAACGGAATGATAGAAACGCGGCCAGATAATCGATAGGTTTGCCGTTGAATCGGTCGAATATCTACCAATACTGCTATGCGTCGATATCGAGAGGGTTTGAAGGGAAAGGAGGGATGGAGAGCTCATATCTCAATCAGTCCAGTATTTTCCTGTATGTAGCCAATCGACTATTGCACACGTGCTTCTATTAATTTGTTAATTAATAATCTGAGCAAATTATTGCGATAATACTTTATTATAATATTACAAAAAAAAGCATTTCTTGTATCAATTTAATTTAAAAAATTAAGATTTAAAAACTACTCCATAATATTTAATGTAAAATTGTTAATTGTGTGTGTATATATATATATATATATTTAAAAATCATTTTTTTTAATTTTATAAACATTTTTTTAATTTTGTGCGCAAAAATAAAATGTACTAAATGTTTAAAATAAAAAGATCATAAAAAAGACATTGTTTTTGTCAAAATTAATGAAAAGTTTGGAAATAGAAAACTGAATTTCTTGCGATCATAACATGTGCGATTATGCAACAATTCGTCACTATTCATTGACTTCAATTATCAGATTGAACATATTTGCTCGCGCAACTACCAGTATCGTTAAATCGATACAGTTATTCTTCGACAGCGAAGTATGCGATAAAATCCGGTCGTTTTGAAAGTAAATTGTTCTTAACGTCTGGCGATCAAAATGGAAAACAAGTGCAAAATTTGTTCCCTTGACTTGCAAAACTTGATTTATAAAATTGCATATGTGAACAGTAAACTTTCGTAAATATTATCGTCTATTCGCATAAACCTAATCGATTTATAGTTTGTATATCATGATATAAGGCATCAAATAAAAAACATTCTAAACTAATTCCAATTCTCTCTTTTTGTTGCTATTATTTAGATAACAAATTTCTTAACAAACTTATGATCGATATTTTCTTAATGAAAATTTGATAAAGAAACTTGTTACAATTTTTCAATAATTATTATCGCGAGTCTGTGTATAATCGAGTCTGCAATTAAAAATTGCTTTTAAACCAATGTTTAAACTTATTAAACTTATTAATAAACTAAAAAATATAAATGTTTCCTCGTTTAAATAACTCATAATAAAATTATTTTTATAATCCGATAGTTTATTAAGAATTAAAGATTGTCTATATATAAATATTTCTGAATAGCTTTTATAGGTTCTTAGAGAGTAACAATTTACATAAATAGATGCGTATTAATCGAATTCAGCATAATGCATATTCACATTTTAATTATTATAATGCTGGCAATACGCAAATAAAACCACGATGGCCACATCATGTTAACGAGGCACCTTGATTAAAGCAACTGTACGTTCCAATCAGCAATATGAATTATTAATTTGTTCGCGCCACAGCAATGATTACCAAATTGGTTGGCAAAACGTGAGAATATTTGTGTCTTATAGGAAAAATTCAAGTCTGAACAATATATTATACGATATGTGATATTTTTTTATAGAATTTTGCTTCATTATAATTGTTTATTATAAATTATTTTACATAAAACCTATGAACTTTATTAATTTTTTAAATTTTATAAATCTGTTTGTCATATAAATTTATTTTTAAAAAAACGAAACTGTTAGTCCATTAATAATAAATTGTAATCTTCGTTTCAAAATTTTTACCGCAAAAGACGTATATTCGAAATTCTCGGTATTATTAGTGAGGAGGCGACATTCGATGTTCGATTAAAGCGACATTCATGAACACGCTAGAGATCATCGGAAGTAAAGCATATAAACTCGCCTTTGCCAAGCAACGTGTACGACGTTTACATAGCGGCTGCTCGATCACAAGCGATTTGTTGAGGATGCGAGCAGCAGCGGGTGGAATAATCAGCGCGATGCCAGTAGTAATTAATAGCTCGTGCGACGCTGCGGAAATTACCGCGAACGGCCGACTGCCGAGGCTGCGAGCACGAAATATCTGTACATACAGTCATTATCGCGATCGTTTACATCGCGTTTAAAACGTTACGAAGATGGCGTATAAAGTACGACTTCGATACGTGCAACTTGCGAACGCGAGTTGAACGATCCGCGATAAAATTATTAGATATTTCTCCATCGACGTGCATTTATCTCCACTCGTAACGATTTATCTTATGGGAATCGTGTCGTAAGTTTTTATTGGAAACGATAATATTAATCGAATAATGTAATGTTTTTCGAGCGTTCACGTCACATAATTAATTTTTCTCTTTTTTTCAGCCATCTGTATCTTCCCTTATCTTTTTATCGGCGTGCACGTTTGCCGTTGTTAACGGAGATTAAAAATGTGTTTCTTTTGCATCTCCCTCGTGAATCGTGTACACTATCACATCGTATCTTTGATTACAGTTTTCCTTAAAATATTCGCGATAATGACATTTTGTTGTTATCGAATAGATTGCATACAAGATGCGGTTTAATGACGTGTCTAGCCTTGAAATAACGTGTCTTGACATAAAATCGAATTAAAAGGCTTTTTCTTCCTTGTTCTCTCGTTTGTAAATACATTATGGAAAATTGTTTTTAAAGATACAGCTGTAAGGTATGTGTTTTTATTTTGCGATATACAGTTCGCGCTGCTGCATTTTTTATTAATTTTTTTTATTAACTCGTTTCTCTAAAAATTGTTACGTCGAAAATATTTTTATAGGACATTACTTCTCTCGTGATATCTATCGCATATGATATTTTTTTATGACGCTATTCCAGTCTCCTATCCCACCTCATATCTTTTTCATAAACAAAACGTTCACGCTCTTTGCGTGCATCTTTGAAAAAAATATTCTTTGCATCGAAAATTGAATTAAGTAGAATATTTGCGAGAGATATTTATGCGTTACAAAGTTTTAAATGAGCTTTTTAACGCTCCGTTAAAACATGTTAAAAGGAGCGCGAATTTTTTTCACGATTATTTTATAATGGCGCCGCTGAGACACAGACTTTTAATCCGTAGCCCCTACGGGTCTGTAATATTCAATAGATAATTCAATCCCGTGACCTGGATTTTCGTTTCGCTGGCGATCGACCTTGCGCTACAACCACCGTTACTGGGTAATCCACGTGATTAGCGGCAATCGAAATCTCCTAACACTTGAGAGCATCAGAAATTATTACTCGTGCTCCCGTTATACGCGCAGTTTATTTTCATTAGTACAGAGCGCGATCCACGTCATTATATCTTTATATTGAGCGGATTTTTGCCACACATTTCCAATATTAATCGACGCCAATACATAATAAAGTGTTATCTTGTAATACTAATTTCAATGTTTTTATAATATATAAATGTAATGTTTCCAAAATGCAACGGATAATTTATGCATAAAATAATTGGATCATATATATATATATATATATATATATATATATATATATATATATACTACACACACACACACTATTATTATATTTTACTTTCAAGGATTCTTATAACGCATTATACTTTATGTAGATCGTACACTTTTTATAATCATATTTCAATTAATCATTGATTGTTTAATAAATTTAAAGGCTTGTCATATAGTATTATACATATATATATATTTTTTTAATTTTTTAAATACATTTTACAATAAAATGTATTTTTATATGTAACACTCTTGATATAATATTTCCATGTATAACATTAATTTATAAAAACATAAAGATATATGTTAATAATATTGTTAATATTTTTTGAATATGTCCGATAATTATTAATCAGAATATTGTAATTAAGATTATGATAAAAACATTATTATATTTTTTACATATTTAGCATTATATTTCTCAATATAGGATAGATCGAAAAGTACTTGATTCGCATATTCGTTATGTGAGAGACCGACAAATATATATGTCATCGTATAATTCCTCTCCGCTCCTCCCCGCGAAAGTCCACTCAGTGCGTTGAGCTTCGAGAGGATTATGTAGAAAAATAAAATACAACTTAAAACCATACAATTTAAAGTTATTGTCTGTTATTTTGAATCAAGTTATTTTTCAATTCATGTATTATATTGGTTTTTAAACAAAAATTTCGACTATCAGGCAATTATAAAGTGTAGAATGTCTCGTAAATTGAATGAGTATTATTTGCGAACGGGCTATATATTTAGTTTTTTCCCGGCCTCTTAATAAGAATTTTCAGATAAATGCGAATGCTCAATTAAAATGTTACTGGTTTCCGATAAATACTAAAACAATTACAGAGATACACACAATAAAAACAATTTTTGATCACAACAATATTTTTCGATTATTATTAAGCGAATGCCAAATTACCGATAAGCTCTATTAACTTTGTATACATTTTTATTTATGAAAAGTTTATAGATTTACCACGTTTTATCAATAACTTTTCATACATAATATGAGCAAATAATTATATCTTCTTTATTGAGCTTTTATCGCGTATTAAAAAGGATAAACTATATTTATAACGATATATAGAATGCATTATCTCTGCTTATGTGTAATATCGAACGGATAGCATGTTGTTACCTTTGGTATACAAAACGGACACACATCAAAGTCGACTAAAAAGAAGAATTTAATTATACCAGGTACAAAAGCGATCAGTCATGATTGCCATAACTGATGTCGCGTCACTCAATATCCCGCGTGTGCGGATAGCGCAGCGGCGTATTCATGAAGGGGACTTTGGGTCTCCGCATCTTGTCCTTGACCACCGTATACCCCGCCTGAATGATCATTTTTCCCGGAGGTGTGCACTACCGCGTGAAATCCCTCCTTGTCCGCGTGATAGGTGACGACCCGGAAAGTGCCACCTGGATCTTTCACGCTATATTCTCCGGACACGCTGCCTCCTGCGAAAAGGGAGACATTCGATAAGAAGAGACATCGACTGCTATCTGTCAATTCTCTCTTCTAGATTGCCACGGACAGTCTTGACAGGATGACGAAATATCGAAGATGTCATTAATGTAATAGTATCGGCAATTATCTTTCGACTGTGAAAAAATTCCATTTTTAATGAGGTTTCTTTACGGTTCAATAAATAATATAATGCCAGAATCAAAACGATTTATAAATATTACATAATGGCTTTGTTCCTTTTGTTCTTTTCGTTTTTTTTAAACAAAACACACAACAAAATATAACAAAAATATTTTATAATATCACATTGTGTTTATCGATTTTATGGATGTGCCTCTCTCTCTGATAATAAATAAAAACAATTGTTTGGAAAAAAAATTCCGATTGAAGAGATACATATATATTTTTAATATCTATTTAATTTAATATTATGTATTATATATATAATATATATATATGTAATATTGAACTTTAGTTTAACTTGTGATATTGAACTTTATTTTAACTTGTGATATTTAAAATTAAATTTTTTTTTATGTAGATAAAGTTTACTTAAATTAAAACACAGCTAAGGTTCTTTTATTTATTTAAACTTTTGAGAGGTATTTGCAGAATCTTTCACTTTCTATCACGCGTATATAACTCGAAAATAGCTCAACTATATAATACTTTCGTATTTTCATTGAGAAAAAATTGACTCCAACTTGGTCAAGAAATCCACCTGTAAAGTTTGCTGACTTTCGGTAACTTTATACCTTTATACAAAACTCTTATACACATAACTACGTGACATCATACCGTGTTGACGCTGTTGACGCCAGTTTACGATTCTTTGAGTCAACTTCATGTTTTCAAGTGAGAAAACGTAGTTTCAACTGAAGAGTGTTGACGCATATACACACACACACACACACATACATGCGCAACTCACATTCGTACATGTAGACTCACGTGCTCAGGAGGGCGCGTTCGCGAGCAGCCATTGCGGAAATGCAATTTTCTTTTCACCCGTAGCAATTTTTGCCAACGTCAGCGCGTCACGGTGGAAATCGGGTAAAACGACGCCACAGGTAGCCCCAAGCATCCCAGAGGCCGTTGTCATTTCCGCGCAAAAGTCATGAAGGCGTAAAAGTGACTGACTCACCGTCCCTAGATTCCTTCTGTCCGTGAAAGTCGCCGGTATGATGATCCTCAACGCCATACGCGAACTCGTACTTGGGATTCCCCACGTAATCGACCGTGTAGCCGTCATGATGGCGATGCTCCTGATGGTCCTGGCCGTGTAAATAATTGTGCTCGCCGAAGTGGTCGACAACAACGTGCGGCACTTTCACCTCGTACTCCGGACCCTGCACCGGCCCGTGGAAGTGCATGTACGAACTGGCCACTGAGACGCGATGATCATGGTGTGCGCCGATGTCCAGCGGTATCACGCCGGTGATTGATCGATTGACCAGGGCGAGGCCGATGGTTAGTGCGACGGTGACCTATGACACAAGAAGTTTATGTCAACGACCATCGTCGCGCCATCCCGGAGATTCACCTCCGGCACGGAGGTGGCACTTTCTCGATTCTCCACGATCGAGTTATCGATAATGCATGTAAATAGCGTATGTTACCGCGCGAATCGTTGAGTTAATTTATGTCAATTATATTTATTCTCTTTCTTTTTAGATCTCTATCTTGTTTAAAAAAAAAAGTTTTTTGGATAATATTTTGTGAAGTAATGCTCGTATGAAGAATCGGATAAAGAATCGTCGAGTGCGAAAAAGAGATTGTAATTTAAATATTTTTTTATCCGTTCTAGTCGAATACTTTTTCGTGCATACGTATATATAAATGGCCGAAACAAATTGGAACATTTTAAACTAGTAGAATGTTCGATGTATCGAAATTGCACTGAAATGTAACCGTGATCTATACGCAATCGATGTTGCTTGTACGTACAAACTCACTCGTTGCCATGATGAAACTCTAGAAATTTACGATATATCGATATACACACACATATATATATATATGTCTCTCGCGAGAGAGAAAGTTCGATGACCTCTCGTTTTTAATTACAGAGTTTCCGAGAGCCCGGCCGTCAACGTTCAAATCAACAGGAACCGGTCCGATTGAAGTGGCTCGATTGAAAAGACGGAATAGACGTGACGAAGAAAAGGTTTCTTTGTCCTTACTTGTACGCTTTAGCAATCTCCATGCCTTCGTTATAATCGTCATTTCTCGCTTTTTGACACTCACGTCTTTTTAATTTATAGATAAATGTAATGTAAAAAAAAATCAATGTGTAGTACCTTGTCTAATAACAAAGACTGAAAAATGTATATGTGATACAAAGCATTATATTCGATAGATAATTAAAAATAAGTACTCAAAATTTGAAGTGTATTAATAATGCAATGCAAATAAAACCGCAAATCACGAAATGTAAAGTTATTTTATGCAAATTTTGCCAGAACTGACATGAATAGACAATGTTAAAACAACTGTTTATGCATGTAGAAGTACAACTTGCACTACTACTGTTTATGAATACACGTCCAAGTTAGAAATATAGTACAATATATGCAAAAAGATGGAATATATGTACGTTAAGATGCACTATGCAAGATTTTGCATACTTTATGTAACTGTATAGTGTTATGTATATCAAATGTATTATTAAATATTTATCAAAAAGAAAACCAGAAATGTTACATCATAATTCATGCAAAATTCAATTAAAATGTGTAATATACAAATATTTTTAAAGGTAATTATTAAGATAATTACTATTGCAAAATAAAAAAAATTCTACGATTTTATATTAATATTTTTTATACAGTAAGAATAAAATGTGAGCTTGCTTAAAAAATATATATAAATGAAAATGTATATTTCATGTACATAGAAAAATAATGGAACTTTTGGCTTTAACAAAAAAAAAATATAAAAGTTTTTAATAGAAAAGATCTGAATATTAAGTACAAAAAAATAATTTAATTTTTATTAATATTTTAATTTAATTGAAAAAGCGTTTGCCATAGATTAATATGCACTTTTTAAGTTACTTCCTGTGTACAAAGTTCAACCCCAGAATTTTTGCCTTTTCGTAAAAACACATTCGCGCCACGGCTCTCGTCTAAATGAACTAATTACATCAAACAGTTCCGAAAGGGATGCTTTAATCCCATCTTATATTCACGACGTTGACGTTGATTTTCGACGGACTGCATACAGCTACTTTTTCTTCTGTCTCATCTCTTAAATTATTTATTTCATCAACCCTTACACGCGCCAATTACATTTTGTAATTACGAGACAATTAAGAATCCGTCGCGCCCCTCGTGCTTCCCTTCTGAGAATTTCCTTCTACGTTTCACTCTCTCTTTCCCTCTCTTTCTTTCTTACTGTCCCCTATCTATCTTCTCGTCCGAATGTCGCGGAGTTATTCTCTAACGAGCACTTTCTCCGCGCCGCGTCACTTTTCCTTCTTTCGCGAGGAGTTTCGACACTCTACCTTGAAAGTCATCTCCACCATTACGGTATTTCAGACGGCCAGATGAGAACTGCAACTTACCAGCGTATTTTCTAGGCTTTTATATACTGGCCCGCTCTGCTTACACACTGCCGCGCATACATATACATGGCGTACATCCGCGCCCGGTTCCGGTTCCGACGTAAATACAGATGTTGGATGAAGATACACTAAGATACACTTCCGAGACAATGAGATAAATGTCGCATAGAGAGGCGTTTAAAAATGCAATGATAAATAAATTTTAAGCATAAGTAGATAATAAATACGGACAATATAAACTTGTATTTAAATTATATAAATGCAATATAGTTTTACTTATATATAAAATCATCTAAAGAAAAAGAAAAAAAAAAACTGAAATCAGAGAATACTTATGAGAATAAACACAAAAATAGCTGTACAGTGTATTTATAAAAATAAAAAATTTCTAATGTATAAATAAATAAATTCCTGTGGAAATTATTATAAATAAAATAAAGACAGCTACTTTTACCGAAGCTAGATTTTAGTATAGAAGCTGGAACTTACAATAAAGTTTCATCTTTAATGTGTACGTGCAAATTTCAATATTTATATATGAATAGTTGTAATTCTTAGCATTTTGCACACATATGCAAAAGAAAGAGAGAGAATGAGACAGAATTATTCCAGAATTCTTTAGAAAAATAAATGTTGTAATGTAATAACAAAATGTAATTACAAACACTCTAATATTATTCAAGCAATATTTACTAAGAAATTATTTATATAATTAATATTTTATTTCTCTTTTGCTCTCTTTATTTTTAATGGGAGCGCAATTTATACTAGTACTTTGTTTAAAATAGTAACATTATATTATATTATATATGCTTTATATTTTGCAAGAATCGACACGAGTTCCAAATGGCGTTTCACGCTGACTCGCAATGTCATAAAACCGATTACGTATTAATAGACGGCGCATCTTTACACATTGTGCATTGAAAAATGATCCGGGAGATCGTATAAGATCGCTTCCTTCCTCTCAGCCGCGGCATCGCATCAAATGGCTTCCTCCTTCTCATGAGATACACGGTGCGCTATTGCCGTAAGCTTTTCTCGACATCAAGACACAATACTTGATTCGCGTAAGAGAATCAACTTTTATTTGTAAATTCAGATCTTTATTTTAAACATAAATCTTAATTCTCAAATTCTCACACTCACTGTCGAGAGATTATTTTAAATATATAATAATAATAATATGTCCAAAATTCATGTAAAGAGAATTGATATAGGTATATGTAGAAATTATAAATTAAATTACATTACATAATTGAAAATATGCTTATCCGTGAATAATATTATCAGTATTCTAATTAAATATTATAAAATTATTATTCAGGCGTTATAATATGAGATAATTAGATTTTTGTTAATTTATAAAATTAATTAATATGTGTGTATTAAACGTAAATCAAATTTTCTTTTTTCTTTGTTCTTTTTTGTTTTTTATTGATATCAACAATTTTCGAAAAAGAGTTGCGTGTTACTCATATCAATTGCGTTTATTTTGTTAGTTAAATACAGCTATGAATATTGTATAATATTTGCGTAGTGCTCCCGTGCACTGCAATATTTTTTGGAAAAGTAAATATTGAATTGCATAAAAGCGTAATCCATCAATTTCCTGCGTCAAACATTTTCAAAGATATGTTAAAGTTTAAATTGCATAGCGCAATATTTTTGTATTCTTAAATAAAATTTGAATCAGATTGTATTATATTTATTAACGTAGGTCATTTTTTTGTTTCATTCTGACTGTCCAATAGCATTCTTCTTTAAGATTATCCGGCTTGAAAATCCAGAACTCTATAAAAGACTCGTCCATTCGCGTGAGAAGCAATCCTTAAATAGAGGTCCATTCATAAGATTTCATTGAGTGCTTCTGACATAGAATAATAGTAAAAAATAATAACAACAATAAAGACAATAATCGTAAAAAAATGCTATTTTTTACAATATTAATGCAATAATTTCTGACATTATATCTTTTCAGTTTATTTATTTCTCTAGCATATAAATATCGGCAAAAGGATTAGAGTAAGCTGCGTTCCTTTTTAATAATTCACATTTTATATTCAAAGAGCAACGTCACGTCGACATCATATTCAAGTAGCTGACATAAAATCTTTTTTTTTTTCTACAGTTTAAAACGCGCTTCGAGAAAGATACTGCTTTCACGAAAGAGAGTCAACCGAAAGTTGGCTGACGCTCGATGGAAGGCGTCTCTTTGCCTTCTTTGTTGTGAAACGATAAGAAATGTCACATCGCTATGTATCACGGAAATTCCTTTCGTCTTTTCTGCATTGTGAGAGCGTCACATAAAATATGACACTATTATAAATCAAATTCATGCGTATCTTCCTTTGATTCCTTTTTCGCCGCAACGGCTTTCCAACGCCGATGATAAGCATATTCATTGGAGTGTAATTGATTATATAGTATCACATATACATGAACAATAATATTTATGCACAATTTGTCTATTTATAATAACAGACGACGCTATGTGTAAATTATAAATGCGGTACAATTACATGTGCGGCATGTAATTAACAAAAGTTATCGCGTTTGTATGTATATATAAACTAATATATGTATTATATATATCGTTAATAATATAAGTATCATTATATAATAATCTAATATATATATATATATATATATATATATATAATATATATATATATATATTATTATCGTAAATGCCCATTATCCACGATACGTAATTTGATCGGCGGGATTTATGGCGGTGTCGAATAAGGATGGACATTAACGATCGACCTCACCACATTTGATAACCCGATTAATGGACTGCGCTATGATAATGAACGCGCGTAAAGGGAAATACTCGGGCTGCGTCAGCACTCGCCATACATCGCTAATTGGATTTTCTTTTGTTAATAGAGAAATTCTACAGAAATACGCGTATTAAAGCCTTGTCGCTATTAACCATGCCGGCAAACCTTTGAAACGATATAAACCGCTGTTTCGACGACGACAGGGGGAACGTTTGTGATACGCTTGTTTCTTCGCTGAATATAAATGTGCTCCATTATAAGCGCGTACATACAGCACAAATTGCCGTGTCTTCGCATCAAACGATTATAAACGTATCGCACTGGCTCTTTGTACATTTCTCCGCATAATATTCTTGCTCCTCGAAGCCAACGGCAAGTCGAACGTGATATTCTATACGCGCAACGATAATCAACTAACCCCTCGACCTCAGAGTACGATGTAATATAATTGACGTAGAGGAAGTGTCTCGGATCGCCGCTACAAAGGATGGTAATTGGAGCAATTTTGCGGTCTTGCAAATAAGCTCTCTTTATAGTTAATAAATAAGCGAATTAAAGAGGGGAATTTTATTATATAATACGCTTATAGGGGTTAAAATAGCCTAAAAGTAATAAACTACGAGAAAATACACAAGCGTAATGTCAATATGCGGATAACACAGCTTAGTACAATACATACTTGTACATGCCACTCTTGATATTTCACATTTCAAAATGTATGCAAAGAATATAGACATAATATTTCGATCACTTCGACAGTAACACAATTCTGTCATCTCTAAAATCAAGCAATGTAGTGGCGTCATGATGACAAGAATTATAAAAAACGACTGATGACGTGCCATTCGCGGCATATCATCCAGATGTCAAATAATTTATCCGGATTTTTTATGTGTCAAATGTTTTTAATTAAAATATCTCTAAAAAAAATTAGAAATCTAACGTACGTTTTTTATACAATCTTGATGTAAACTTTCGATTAAATTATTTATTAGTTAAATATTGATTATAATATATATATATATATATATATATATATATATATATATATATATATTCAATTAATTCTTTCGCTTTGTACACATACATACATATATATATATATATATATATATATATATATATATATATATATGTATGTGTAGCGAAAGAATTAATTGGATAAAAGGCAACAATAAACTTCAATACTTTTGAGAAAATTTTGATACTTTCGATTATTCAATTTTACATACCGTTTTAAAGAATGAACTCCTTAATTTAGAATGACGTAAACAAAAATTAGAGAAAAAAACTTTCACATATATGATATCCTACAAAAATTTACTTATTAAAAAAAATAGTTTAAAAAAATTTTTTTAGTATAATGTATAAGTTGATAGATTGATCATATCTTCGAACGACCGACTTTTTGACAAACAAATTACGGCAAAGTAAATTAAAAAATCCAGCACTTCGTCAATACGTATAGAACGACTGACAGTTGGCGCAAAAAACTAGTCGAACGTGCCACAATCGAAGAAACCAGAAATAATACATGCCATGCGATTTCATCGTCCCGGCATAATATTTGTAAACAAAAGCATAATACAATCGCGTTGTCGACTGTATTATGCTTTCGTTTCACACGTGACGCACGTCAGAAGGTGAACGCTCGACTCGATTAAACTAATTGGCATTTTGCAGATATCCATCGCACATATAGAGATATATATTTCGCTATTTATGAATAATCAGTTTAATGGGATACCAATTTAATTATTGTAATGCAATTTTGCAATGAGATACTTGTCATAACTGTATACGTCAACATAAAGTCTTTCCAGATGTCTCAGCACTTTAAATTAATTTAAAAAATTCATAAGGAGAATAAAATGATATATATATATATATATATATATATATATATATATTGATAGTCCAAATATTTTATTATTATTTAACACATTTTCATTTTCACGTCAATGACCTCACTTTGATATTATATGCGTGACTTTTCCTCGTCTCGTATAAGTTAAGGATCAATTATAATTTAATTGCAACTGTAAAATTTGCCCATGATAACTTTCTTTGTGTTTCGCGTGCTGCTTCAGCCCGTCCATTAAATCGGCATTATACTGCACAAAGCTCCTCGTTGAGATTCCGCGAATCGAAACGGTTTTGCGAGGAAAGTCTTGCATGTATGAAAAGACCCAAGCCTTATATATATATATATATATATATATATATATATATATATATATAATTATATGGCCTGAGCCCCATAAAAGGCTATGTACAGCCTCATATTTCAAATCGTAAATCAAGATGTTCGAGCCCGGAGTAAGTATGATTCCCAGCGCGATATGAAGCTTCCCGGCTGACGATGAGAGAAAGAAGACCCTGCTTTCACGCAGGGAAACCTGTTCAATAGATCTGCCACATTCGTGGATTCGTTTTAATCGCGCAGCGCTCAGGTCGCGCAGTTCCGGCAACCCATGCAGGGAGGGTCTGACCTAGATCGAGTGAATCTATTGCAATTTGCACTTGACGCGGTCGTCGACAGGAGAGTAAAGGTGAGCTAGTTGACGACTCTTTCCTCGGTAAGTTTTATCTATCTGCCGAGAATTTCAAATAAAAATGACGTATCGTAAGATTTGGTATCGCGTAAGATACATTTGTTATAACAACGTATTATAGATAACAATTTTAAATAATAAAAAAGTGGCGTTATTAAATTATGCAGTCTGGATACCAAATATAAAAAAAACAAGGTGTTATGAAATAGCTCATCCAGATTTTTTAACATGTTTTTAGTTATTCTAGTTATCTAATTACAAAATATGTATAAGTATGCAAAATAAGAAAAATTGTTAAAATCTAAAAATTCAAAAAATAGAATATGTGGAAAAGGAGTAATTTAGGAAGACCTGCAGTAACACCTTGTGAAAAACGAGCAATTTTGAGAGTGCTATTAAATTCACAGATGACTGCAAAACAAATTGTTGAAGCATCTGGAGTAAACACACATATCAAAAAACGTTCGACGTCTTCACAAAGTTGTATTTAAAATGATAAAAAAAATAAAATATCTCACATATTATAGATAAATACGAAAAGATTCTCCTTTTAAATTTAAATAAATACAAAACAATTTTTTTTTAGATTTACATAAAGATACAAGAAGATTTAAATGTTTCATAAGATTTAGATTTTGCGAAATATTATGTAAAAATAAAAAATGGAAAAATATATTATTAATAAAATAAGTTCAATTTAATAATAAATATTAATAAATATTAACAGACTTAAGGAATATAAATTTAATAGTTATACTAATAATATTAATCATAAAAGATATAACGATTAATGAAAGAATAAAAAGTTAAAAATGTTTGTTAAATTTATTGAAATTAAACATGTAATACACAAAGTAAAAGCATTCGAATGAAAAGCGATAGCAAACATCAGTGGTGACAAACGCATAAAAACATATTTACGCAAATTACGCGAAGTATGACTGCGTGTGAAAACTGAGCTTTTACTCTCGGGCAGTAACGGACGAGATATCACGAGCCGGAAGCACAGAGAGCTCGCCAGGACGCCTACGCGCTTATTGCGCTTCAGTCGTCAGAAGCTCAATTAAAATTCCCACGGAAATTTCTCATTCGCCCGGGACACTTATCCCAGCGGGAAATCGCTCGCGCGTCTCACCCGTAATCGTCGTTGTACGACACACTAACGTTGCGGAATTTCTTCCGCCGGCTATTTTTCTTCCACCCGCAATTTCAGGCGGGCGGATCGTAGATAAAAGTACGTATCACTTGGAAACGCGCGGGTTAGTGATAAGGCTAACATAATTCTATCCGCCTTTCGCGGTCTCGAGCGTGACTTGTCTAGAAGTACCGAGTTGCAAGTTGTATTTGGCGATTAATCCCGAGGTACAAAATGCTCGACGACGTAACCGGCGAGTATGGGGCTTTTAATTTTCGCGTTTGTCACGTACCGCTCGCTGAGAGCCTGGCTGAATTAATCTCCCAACCGCGCAAACTGCGCTACGAATTGTTGAAACGTATACAATCATCGAAAAACGCGTTTCTCATGCGTACTGTTTTTTTATTGCGTTCTCATCGCATAGATAAAAATGTGTTTGTGATATTCAAGAACTATGTATTGTTATTTTTTACAAATTCTTTGGAATATTTGGAATGAAGTATATTTGTTTAAATAAATATAAAAATAGTACAAAAATAGTAAAATATCTTTAATACCTTTCAAAAAATAATAAAACTTTTATATTAAGAATAAGCAAAAAGAGAGAGATAGAACCTACTTTTTCAATTGCATCATAGAATTATATTTATGATATTAATTTTTTACAACTAAATCTATCATTTACAGCTGCTCATTTTTATGCTATCCTCAATCATACGTTAACATCTTCCTTGAGTCCTAAGTGGCCGCAAAAACGCGAGCTGGCGAGAGAAGCTTTCGACAAACTCGCAATACAAAAGCAATGAGATCTTAACGAGCATCCGCATGTAGTTAATCAATCTTCATTCCGGTACTTAATTACTCACAAACTTACTCACACGTCGCACGAAAAGGCGTATCGAGTGTTGTTTCCGTTACGTGTAACAAAGCGGACGAACAAACGACAATTAAGATAGCATTCATATCGATACAGATTCGCTCGTGAAAATCATGATAAATACGCAATTTGAACGGAACGTCAAACATTTAACTTATGACTTCTTATTGATTTTTACAGCACGAATTTTAAAGATAAAAATTGTGTAAGAAAACATTGTATTTAACAATTTGTCATTAAATATTATTGTATTTTTGACAGCTTTTTTGCATTATAAATATGCGTTAATTAATTACTTCGTGCATGTTTAATATACACATATTTTCTCTATTTTTTTACACTTTCCTTTATTACAAATTTTTTTATTTATTTGAGATTAATATTTCTTTCAATTATAAAACAAATTGATGAAAAACGATTTCTTTTTATATGAGTAAATAAATTTATACGATTAAAATATGTATATTTAAATAGCACATAAATTTATAATGATGTTTCAGTTACATGCTATCGGACAATAAAATATTTAACCACGTGTTCGCGGATTAACGTGTTGGCGACGATCTGTCAACGATCATTCACGAGTCGACAGCGCTGCTACCTAAATCAAAGTTCAAGATTCCAATACACTTGCACTTGTCGCGCTTGCTTACCCAAGCGTGATACCTCCGTTCTATGTGTTAAAGCGCACCGCTTGTCGCGATCTTAAGACCTGTTGATCGAGCGCAATCAAGTTTCTCGTCACCGGACCATGTCCGACACGTGCTTTGGCGATACGCAAACAAACGCACTTCAACCAACTTGGTCATGCAAATAGCTTCTAAGAGATAACGTCTGAAGCACTGATAAGGATCTTCTATTAACTAGCTGTTTCTGAGAAAACATTTTGTAACTGTCTCTTTTGTCGTTTCATTATTTCTGATTTTTACATATATTATCTATCATATACATTTAAAATTATAAATATATATTTATCGCGTGCAAAAATCCTAATTAACGTATTTATAACGAATGATACTACAATTCATACATGAAATCGTTCACTGTATGTGTATAATAAATTATTGATGCTTTCAAACGCGTGTTGGGCGTTCAATGTTATATCGATGAACGATAGAAGCGTAATTGATCACGTTTTATACATTTTGCTTTGCTAATTGCAGTTGTTTCGTTTTGCAGTTACTTATCGATTACAACAAACAGCACGTAAAGCGTATATACACAGTCCGCACATTCGACAATAATTGTTATTATATATGGGCGCAACGAACTTTGAATATAAATATTCTAAAAATGCAGCTATCTATAAGAGAAAGCTGTATGTTGCAAATTCATATTCTGCGATAAGAATTGACTTGTTTTCTCGATATAAAATGTTAACTAATCAAAAGTTTGTATACGGAAAAAGAATTTAATTACGAAACACCGGTAGAAATGTAGAATTTGTTTTTTATTATATACAAAAGAGTTTTAAATAATACTTTCTCTTGTTTTGTTTTTTTTTTCTTTCTTTACAAAAGACATAACGCTGGAATTTATAGAGATGATTATTTCTTAAATATTTTTGCATTTAATTATCTGTATAAAAATGTATACCTGAAAATGCGTAGAGGAGATCTATATAAATTTATCTATGAGATTGCTATCCCGAGGGAAATAGCGCGAAACTATCAGAATGACCCGCGCTTGCGTCAATAACCAGTTTCTCATTAATGGTAAAATCCAGCCACAATTACTCCAGCTATGATTAGTGCCGCGCGAGAAAGATAAATAGCTTCGTAAACACATCGCGACAGCCGGGGGCTCACAAATGCTATTCACAGTTATTAATGAACGGAGATTAGAGTTTTATATGTGACTTGATATATCGCGTATGCTTTCCTTTTCATGTGCGGTCCAACAGCGGTAATACGCACGTTTCTAATCTATCAGCGCATTTATCGTCCTTATCGCGAAAAATTGCATTACACGTGGCGCGAACTGTCACGTCGTGATTTATTCTGCGCGACGTTATCTCGCGAGATTATCAACGCGGAAATTCATACAGTCAATGAGCAAATGATCAATTACACTTTTAATCATATGTTATTCGCTTAATAAACGGCCAAGTCACTTGATGTATTAACGCGAGCGTTAGATTTTAATATTAATATGTATATATTCGTGTTATGTAGAAATAGCATAAATAATTATGTTATATGTTTTGACACGACGGATCACACATTGCATGGATATTAGGCATATAAATTATACCGATTAATACCGACTCGCGTTGCTGGCCATCATCTATTCTCATTATTGGAATAGAGTTGAAAATGTCAATTACAATATTTGTACAATATTAATACAAATTACAGTATTTTATGATAACAATTGAAAAAGCAGTGTATCTTCTTTCGAAATATGTAAATTTTATTTTATGAAAGAAATAGTAGAAAAAAATTCTCTCATCAATAGTACAGCATATGATTCTTATTAGAGACAATTTGATAGAAAATTATAATCTTAAGATAAATATAAACTCTGATACACGTATAAAATCATATTTTGTTAATACAAATAAAAATATATTATTTATGTAAATGTTATTTTTTTTTAAGCCTTCTAAGTGTTTTCTAACTCTCATCTCAGATACAATGTGTATTTGACAGAAAATTTTAAAGAAATTTAAATACAAATCTATTTAGAATATTTATTAGCATTACGTACGTGACATCAGGCTGACATATTGTATAAATTATAATGCATTTGAAACGAGCGGTTTTTCTTTTAATCGAAGAACATATATCTGTGACACTTAAGACAATGTGCAGCAATTCCGCAGCACTTTGTCGACGTGAAGGATCAAACGCCTTTGTAATTCTATACGGCGCTAACATGAAAGCGATCTGCCGCGTGTTCCTTGAGGGATCTCGCGCGCGTGCCACATACCCGCAAGCGGTCAAGTCAAGTTGAGAAGGGATTCCCTCAGAGTTCGTCTAGTCCGACCCCTATTAATGTGAAAGGAATTTGTAATTAGCTACCCGTATAGAAACGAGTTTATATTACCGAGTCGGTAAATTGCACCAGTAGCGATATCATATGTAATATCATGGACAATGCGATGCTAACGATAATGCCCTCGCGTATACGCAGCTCGCACGCTCAAAGGATATGTGTAAAACATCGCGTGTAGCGCTCACAATTTGGAATGAACTAATAAAGCATTATGTTAATATATTGCGCGCGCTCTTTTGTATCATTTATCATGATTTATTAAAAATATATTAATTGTGATGGAACATGAGAAAGAGAGAGAGAGAGAGAGAGAGAGAGAGAGAAAGAGAAAGAAAATTCTATATTTATATTTTACGTAGTAAACTTTATACATATAAATATCTTGTATTGAATATTAATCTTAATTTACAGATTTATGTGACTTCTACATTTTAATTTGAATAATAATACACACATGGATGTGTGTTATAAGTTATATTATTTTAAAATATATTTTCAAAACGCCAACAAATTTATAATTATGATAATATAATATACACTTATCGTTTAGATTAAAGAAATTTTTGCAATATAATAAATAATTTTTAATTTAAGAATTTTTTATACCGAGAACATTTCTGCGTTCATTGAAGTAATAATATAAAGGCGAAAACAAACAGCGAAATATAAATCGAAGTAATAAAACCACAGACATCGCGGTACAAGCCCTTTAAATTAAATCATTACTAAAATCGTCGTTGTCATTAAAACAAACGATACGCAAACTCCGCTAAAAAGGGACCAGACACGACGAAGCATTTGAGCGAATTTCAGACGGCAATTTCATGCTTACATCTCATCCGCTTTTAATTAAAGCAGTCTCCGTCGTCCAAATTCTTTATCACATTACACTGCCGCAATTTCTTCTTCGTACACGGTGGTGATATCGCGCCGCGAAAAGGCAGACATAAAGAAGGCTCATAAAAGTGCGGGAAACATCCGTCGTGACTAATATTAAACTTTCACGTGATCCGTGTCACGCGCATTTAACTTGTGCGTCATACACGAACCATGCATCCTTTCTTTTCATCGTTTTACAGTTGACAGAATCATGTTTCGCTAATAAAGCAAACGGTCCCTTGCGCGTCTTTTGTTATTGTATTTATCATAATAATTTGTTTAACAAAGAGAGAGAGAGAGAGAAAGAGTCAGACTAACGGTATAATATTATACGAGGCGCATTATATTTCAGAGAGCGGGCTTAAACGAACTCCGATAAAGCTGTAATTGTCACTGATTCATCTTCTATCGGCATCGCGCCCTCTCGAAAAATTATGCATCCCTTTGTCTGATCCGGAGGACAGAAGAAACTGCATTAATCGGGCGTGATATATTCTCTTTGTTCTCATAGTTAATTATACGTAATTCAGATCGGCATAATGGATTCAGAAATGGGCGCGAGTTTGTAGAATTCATGAACATGCAGGTGAGATGATAAGCATGAATTGCTTTTGCAGTGCATCGCTTTGATATTACAGTACTACTCATGGTTACTAGAATTCGTCGGTCTGCTTTTAATGTACACTTAGTAAAAGAGGATAAGAGAGACTTATAAAATAAATTTTTTAAAATAAATTCGAGTTCTATCTTCGAATCTCTATTCCAGAATAATTCTGGATAATTTACGATACATCGAAAATGTATCGTAATAAATATTGACTTAAATATGAAAAAAATATCATGACATATATTTTATTTTTCCAAAGAGAGATTTTCCATTCGCTATTTATGTTCCACAACTGCTATACTTGCTTTTTTTCGTTACTATTATCAATTGCATTCACATTAAGTAATAATAAGAAATGTTAATTTATTATTACACAAGATATATGATTATTCTATTTAAAAGTAAAAGGTTTATATAAAAAAAGATAGAAATTGTATATGTATTTAAATAAATCTGAATTAATTAAATATATTAAAAATTAAAAATAACATTAAAATAAATAATAATAACATAGTAATTAACAAAATGCTTACTTGTTTTAAAGATATAAATTGAAATAGATGAGTTAGGTTGGCGACGAGAGAAGTTATGTGCGTTAAATATTACAATATGCAGTTAAGATCCTCGCTATTATGCCGTGATGCACAAATTCTCAACCTTTAACGAGAACAAGTGTAAGCGCTATCTAAAGCAGATGGAGATGTGTATTCCCTTACGCGCGCGCGCGCGCTTCAGCATGATGTATTGTGTAGGATCCACTCGCGTTCTCCCCTCTGATTAAATCTTTGATTGCTGGCGGTCCGGTCGGAACTGCGTAGTGACGAGCAGGTAATCAGTCCCAAGTGTGGTGGGAGGAGTTAAGTAATTTGTGAAAATAACGCCGACGATAGGCGAAACGCGCGATCGAATGGACCGGTTAAGCGTCTGATTAAATTTTCGCTATCCGGCCTATCCGAGGCATTCTGATTAAATTTACAGCGGTAAGGATCCCGCGCGTGCTTTCGACCCGATGAAATCAGCTCTCACGACACATGCCTTCTCGGAGGGAACAAATCCGCGAACTTGAATCCCAGAATCCTTTCTAGAGAGAATCCATCCATTCCTCTGCGGAACCAAGAGCGCTCCGCTTGGCAAACTGAGTTACATGATCCGTGCATTGCGGAAAATTACGCGTCAAGCCGCGTTATGGCTTTTAAGGTAAACAGGCACTAAACTCTCCAAAATACAGCCGTGCAAAACGCGCACGCGAAATGCATTTGTTGCATAAACAACGCGTGCACGAAATCACATTACGCTTTCGTGCTTAAAGTCGGGACATAGAGATAAGATATGATAGCAAGATTGCATGTAAAGAACGCGGAATAAGTAGAAGAAGAACTATAACACGCGATAAACGCGGTACGGCTTCATTTAAGGTGCAAATATCAAAATAGAAAATTTCGAAAATTTCATACATTTATGTGTGTGCCTAATTTTAACCATTCATACATATTATATAGTAACATTATAAAATATTTGGTAAAACATGAGAATCAATTAATTATATTTATAAAATTGTTTAAAATTTTTACTTATTTATAGTTTGAATAATACTGAATTTTATATATGTGTAAAATTATATCTATATAAATCAAGTATATCTCAAATCATTATAAATATATAAATCAGAATTTAACATTACATTGTCTATTATATTCCCAGCGAACTGTATTCAACTATAAACCACAATTCCAATATTAAAGTGACCTAGATTAAATAAAAAGCGATCACAGAATATAATGTAAAATTTGATGAAAAAAAATTATTCCCCAGAATACGATAAATAAAACAGTTAGAATTTATTTACTTGTACGATTACTCTCTTTACAGAATTTATATATTATATTTAAAAAGATGTGCGATATTATATATATGTTTTATGTTATATTTATCCTAAAGTAACAAATACATGAATAATATCTATCGAAAAGTCGAAAAACCAATATGTCCAATATATGTGCGAGCGCAAGTTCTCTCCTGCCTAAAATAAATCAATATTGACAGCATAGAGCCGCACTAAAATCGTCAACATGTCGCATGAAACCCACACAACATATGCTATGTCCATTATAAAGGGGAAAGTAGAAATATGTGATATCTATTAGATGTATTCTTTATTTATAAAATTTTTCAAAATTATACCCCTTATCTTTTTATGTACCTTTAATTAATATCTGCGCAAACACAATCTGTATAAATATATGTAATCTGTATAAATTATCTATGACTTAAAGTTTTTTTTATTTTTGAAAATAATAAAAAAGTCGTAGTTTGTTGTAACGCGAATACATAAATCTGTTATTTCACATATCTCATATTTCCATCCTTTCCTTGTCATTTCTAATATTTCTCATTGTCAATTCTTCTCTCATTGTATTTTACAAGTAAAGTTTTAAACGTGATTTTCAAAACCGAATTTTGCGCGCTACAGTTAAAAATGAATACTATTTTGCGCAATCAGCTTTGTTAGTCGCTTAATTGCCAATCGGCGGTAGGCGTGACCGATCTGGTTAGTCCGTTTAGTTTCCGATATCGGAAACAAATAATATTTTGCGAGATAAAAAAGAGCGGATTATGCAATTGTGTTGTTAAATGCTTAATTGCATCGGTCATGGACGTATCGTAACGAGGGGGAGCGAAAAACCTTATTTTTAATTTGCGATCGTGACACAAAGTCACACAGTCCAAATCCTGATACGCAATTTGGCATCTAATTAAACTCCAGATAGCTAAACTCTCGATGCGACGGAGACGCAACGGAGACGGAAAGGACAGCTACGTTGGCAAACAGCCATTAATGTGTTATCGCTTTATGCGCGTATGATTTAGGATCCATCTGCGGATCGAAAATGCAGGTTTTTATCAATTTATAATTTTTTTTTTGTTGAGATATTTTTATAAATTCTCACTGGCATGCTAAGAAGATATATATATATAATAAGAATTATAATGCTGATATATATTATATATAAAATAGCCTTCAAGTTATTTTGCAGATTTATATGTAATAGAACAAAAATAATCTTTTGTAACAGAAATATTTTTTCTTTGAGAGGCAAATCGAATTGATTAATATTAACGATTTAATGACAATTAAATATATATGTATATATGTTAATGTATGTAGAATTATGACGATATAGAAATTCATGCATGTGCATGTAGGAATCGAGATAGAATTATTACTTAAAAGGTGCATATAAATTATTTTGGATGATTATCGCATCTTATTATAAATTTCTTTTATGTTATGTTATCCACAAAATAGAATCCTAGTCGCAATTGTAAACATATATAAGCAATTATTGTACTTTGTAAATTATTCTTAACAGAAATAAACTTCTCGCTGACCGTATTTCGAGGTATGTAAATAATTAAAATGTGAGATAAATAAATCATTTAATTAGAAATCCGCGTTTGTGTTATATCGTATAAAATATACTTTTATATTATATCGTATAAAATATTAATAAAAATACTTTTATTATTTTTTTCCCACTATCTCTTTTTCTAAGATAAAAGAAAATTATAAAAAAATAGAGGAGTTTTTCACTATACCATTCACATTCACTTCCGTCGTTTCGACGATCATCTTTTTAGCTTCCGGGGGTGCGTGGAAGTTTAATTGCGATTCCCCGGCAAATCCCATCATATGCTAACCGTCTCTTTTTGCGGTTCGCGGAGCGTGACTCCGCGCAAAGTATGAAATTCGATTTAAAGTTGAACACGAATAGGCAGACGAGATAGTGGCGAACGAAAATATTCGCGGCAAAGCCTCTGTTCTCGGTAATATCCCAGCGGATTTTTAGGCGGCGTAGCCATAAAAGGTTTTGATGTCTCGATCAATCATCTCATCCGACTGATATTGGACGAAGCGCGGCAGGTGCCAGCATCAATCTTTGATTATCCAACCTCCGATGCTTTCGCTCGATCTCTCCGTTGTTTTTAGGCACAACCGCAAAGCGCAAAGGCGATTTATGTGAATTTTCCATTATATTATACAGGATAAGTCCGGAAAGAGATGTAGACAATATCGATCTCGTAACGGAGGTGATTTCTTGTGCTCAAAAATAAGTCGAAAATATAAAATAAATTTTTTTCATATGAAGCTTTGTTTTTGAAATTAGAAATATTAATAATATATTTACATCTTTTAATATATTTCTTATTAGTTTATAATATGTCTTACATAGTTGCTACATCACGAATGTATAAACAAAGAATATATGATTATTAAAATAATTCATGTTTTACATTCGCCCCAAGAAATTTTTAATGAACGAAACGCGATGCGTTTAATGATGACGTTTCTTATTTCATGTTTAGTAGTAACAAGAGTAGAACAATGCGACATATTTCTCGACATAAACCACAATCATTAGCGCGCCATCTTCATTGCAATCTCTACGAGCTTCGATATCGTAAATGTCTTTGATGAGGATTCTTGTTATTACAAGCGAATACAGGATCAACCTGATAATCCTGATTTTCAGTTGCCATCCTTATCCTTCCAAATGGCTTTCGTTAGTTTGCATCCATAGGAATGTCGCAATAGAAGAGCCTTATCAGTTGCAGCAAACATTAATGCAGTTAATAGAATCGAACATAAACTCAAAAATATATCACAAATCGAGACATTAAGATTATATTTAGGAACAGCCATTTTTATCTTACATCGTTTTTAAACAGAGCATATATTATAAATCCTCTTATTTATAAAGCTGATGTGTACTTATACTGATTCAAAAATTTTTCTAATGAGAATTAAAATGTCTACTTACATATTTTTTGATGAGATAAGAATTATACGCCATCAATAATATAGAATAATATTTTTACAATTTTATGTAGTAAAACTTTTTTTATACAAAATATTACAGTTTAAAAATATTAGATTTATGTGTTTTATAAACTTTTATATTTACTCCGTTTACTAATTTTGTTATTTAAAAGCAGAGTAAATATTAAAGCATATTTTAATATTTGATTTTATCGATAACAGTGGAGATGGTGAATTTAAATTAGATTAAATAGTATTAATTAGAGAGAAAGAGAAAGAGAGAGCCGCACAAATTAAAATGCAAGATTGTAACTTGCAATTAAATGAAGAATAATCATGCAAGTTACATGATATTTTTCTTTTGTAACAACCGTTATTTTATGATAATTCCTGATCCCTATGTAAACGTGTTCAATAATTCTATCCGCAAAATATAATTTTTATGAAATGTTTAACATTTCTAAAGCATGTTTGTAAATTTTGTTATATTTAACTAAAAATAGTTTAATTAAATCTCTTTTTTTACATTCAAGAGTAGAATAAATTTTCTTTTAAAGATTATTAAAGCAAAATAAATGTAAATAATTGAAGCAATAACATTTTACTTATTTATGCCTTTGTAAAATTTTTTGTAAAATTTAATTGTTACTATAAATTACTTTACAATTTTATATAAAAAACTTTTATATAATTTTATTTAACATTTTATTAATATTTCCTTTCTTTATACATATAATATATATGTATAATTGTTATATTACATTATATCCTTTATATGTATATCTACTTTTTCCTAAATATTTTGTTTATCTCGTATCCTGTATCACTGACACACATACACACTCACATTTTCAATTATTTCAATAATATCATATTTAACCGGCCATATCCACATCACCCAAACAAATGCTTCGTTGTATAACTGTCGTTATTACAAGTATCGAATGGTGTTGCATCGGTCGTATAACATCATTCACGCACACTAACGCGCAAAGAAACGCGAGCTCACTATATACATATATGTGGAAAAAAGCAGCGCGTTATCGTATTTCAACGGAACCCGAGCGCTACTTTTTTGAATTTGATATACACGCGTTGGTGGGACGCGTGTCAAATTGCTTCCACTTCGCCCCCGTGACGTGAAATTTTAGGCGAAGCCTTTTTCCCCTAATGTCAGACGCCGCCGAGAACCACGGATAAAGCTGCTTTCACGGTGATCCGTTTCCTCGTCGACCTCACCCTAGCGAAAATTTTACAGGGCGTGTCAACATTCACGATGCCCATCAAAATACGTCACATTATGCCGTTCTCGTGCACGAATGAAAGAAACGTATTGAAAAGTTTTCCGCTTCTTTTCGCAAATCTATCGGGAGAATCTTGGTTACTTTATTCCGACTAGGGATGGATTGGCGGAAAATTTCGCGGAAATTAAGTAGAAAGTTTAACCGTTGATAGAATGGCCTGTCCTCGCTGCGTTCTCCTTACATACTTATTGGATTGGAGAGCACGTTGATATACTTTATGAAATATTCTCTCACTACTTTATGAAATATTCTCCAAGATATTATAACATAGACTGAACCTTCTGTCATCTTTGCTAATTTTGCTTCAAATCGCAACTTAATTCGGAAAGTAATATCTCTCAAATAATTTTATCAAACTGTAATTAAATTTAAAACAAAATTTAATATTATTACCGCTAAAATGTACAATCCGCGAGGAAATGTTGTCAATATTTTCGCAGATCTCTCACGTAATCCAATTAAAATTTTTGTTTTTTCTTTTAACCTCAATTATTTTTCAATGTTCCTATGTTGCGTCAATTTTAATATATCGAAATAACATCGACAATTAAATTAAAATACAGAAAAACAATCGATCATGCCTATGTTTTTCATCGAGGTGTATTTCCATAAATCAAGTTTATTCATAAAATTGATCTCTGTAGCGGTCAAGAACAACTTTTACAAAAAAATAATTTAATCAATTGAAAAATAATTGACAGAACAAGTTTATAATATATAAAACAATAAAATAACATATAAAAAAATGTGTTTTTAATAAACATGCCAACGGTATGTAAAAGAGAAAGATATTGATAAAATTGTTTTATTATTTAAAGTTTGTTTTCATACTAATGAGATTCCATATTTATTACAATAATATAACGTATACAAGTAATAATTTTTTATTCCTTTTTGCGGATTTTATTTTGTGCTATATATAATAGATATCTTTTTCTTCTAATTAATGAGACCTAACAATTTCAAAGGAAACGCCGCTTCAAAATTTCAGTTGATTCCAAGTGTATCGAAAATTTGTCACATACTTTACAAGTTACCGCCAGCAATTACCAGGCGAGGTATCCCTAAGAATCTTCGACGATCGATTAACAAACTTCGTCCGCTACTAGGCTCTCCGGGTTCGTTAACTTAAACAAAACTCTCTGAACGACTTTTCTGATGTTCTCCGAGTCTCTGTTACAGTTAAAATTTGTAATTATATGTGTAAATTGTAACAGCATCGTAAATAACGACATTGTCATTAAATGAAGCACGTACTTGTGAAAGAAAAGATTTGGTTTATGCATGTGCGGCATTGAAAATATGTAAGGAACTTTTTTACAGAAAATTTCTAAAATTTGTAACATTCAATGTAATATACTAAGCGTTCAACATAACACATTAATACAAGATATCATTTCTTTGTATGATCAATTAAAAGGAATGTTTAAAATAATTACATACGTCAATCAACTGTATGTACAATTTTATTTTTAATCAGACATATTAAATTAATTAAATAATGAGAGAAAATATATGATATGCTAATAATTCTGCTAAATAGTGTAGCTTTTTTTTATATGGCTTTTTTTCTATAATATCTATTAACATGATATATTTTTATATGTATATGTATATATATATAATTTTAAATTTTATAAAATTCTGCTTTTTATTTTGTAAAATAAAAACTTTTAAATTAATTTCTCTGATTGCTACAAAAAAAATGTAAAAAATTTATTTAAAAATGTCTTAATTATTTCATTCTTATAACATACAATGTATATTTGCATTTGTTGAACGAAATGAAATTTGTGAATATTGCTAAAGAGATGATTTCTAGACAAGATTGGTTGGTAGTATGGCGTAAATAAATGAAACTTCCAGCACATGCCCACTCATCAGGTAAGTCTCGTAGGATTACTAATTTGTCACGATGATGTATTATGATGGCGTAATTAGGAGTTGTCGCCCCATGAATTACAACGGCCTGCGAGCAATTCTTGGCTTACCGCGCAATCCGCAACACTCTTGCGCATTCCTGAGAATGTGACACAATTGGATTATTACGGCCATTCATTACGGCGTAATTGTATTCGGCTTAATTTCACGTTGCGTTTTCGCAGCCGAGAAACAATAGTATCCCCCGCAACGTTAATGCATTGTCGTTACTGCGAATAGTCGCACTCTTTATTCGTTACGCTTTATAAACGCCAGGCCGGTGGCGCGATTTATGTGTGATGTTTTTGTAATTTATCGTCACCTTCGCCACGGTTCACGAGCGATAAATCTTGCCGCGATGCGTCGAGATTGTGGACTCTTACGCCGGCGTTAATCTTCCGGCGCGTGGAACGCTTGACATCGTCGGATTTTAATTTAAGGCTTTTCTTAATTACACAAACTGACAAGCTTCCATGCACTTGGCTTTTAGCAAAAAGATTTCTTCTATTGTGACAATGACGAATAATAGCCTCAATAGCTTTCTATTTCTTTTGCTGCACTTTTTTCTTTGACTCAATAGTGATTACGCGAACTAAAAAATTAAGTAAAAAATTAAGTAAAATTAAAGCCATTGTCACGAAACTCCATTATTCATACGTAATATATGGTATGCAGTACAAAAGTTCCCGAACAAGTATATATCTTTTAAACTCTAGTGAGACAAAAAGCCAAGACAAATTTTAAATAATGTGAAATAAAGGTATGATAAAAAAAGAAAATGGAACTTTCGTTTTACTCTTTCATTGTGCTTTAAACTCATATTAATTAAAATTTGTCTTAATCTTCCGGTTTTAAAGCACAATTAAAAAAATAACTATCTAGAAGACTTTGCATACGTACACGTGTAACATTGTATATTTATTGTATTTATCTTCTATTCACAATGCATATTAGCTTTGTTATTTAATTCTTTTAAAGATCTTAAATAAGCACCGTTACAAATTGTGTGATTAAAATTGAAGTAAAATTAGAGGAGAACCCTCAAAATGGATTATCCAGACTCGGTCGTTTTCGTGTCGCGGGCAAGAAAATTATAACAAGAAATTACGAGGACTATTTCGGCCTTTCTTTTTTCATGGTAGGTCGTGAGCGGATGTTAAATTGACCGCGTAACGCTGGACGAATTGGCATTAATATCCGTGGAATTAACCCGATGCCCCGTAATTAAATCGATTAATTTCCATTTCCGAGCGGCTCGTGCAATTTTCGAACGCATACCGCGATTAATTTTGGACTCTAACGTTTTCGCAATATTTTATACTCGGCTGCAAATCAATGATTATGAAGGAGGTATGGAGTTTGTGATGTATTTAATGTGTAGCAATATATATAAGTATAGTTAATTTTGTATTTTTTATAATATAACAACGGTTTCAAAAAAAGAGAGAGAGCGTGCATTAATAGTATACGTTCTTAGATTTTTATTCATATTTTGCAATAAAAAATAACTACTTCTGTTTGATCTTACAAAGTAATATTTTATTTAAAAGCTATTCTCTCTCTCTCTCTCTCTTAAATAAGAGATTATTTTTAATAGTCTGCATCTGAAATACGTTCAACTCTGATTCCAAATATAAAACATATGTTTTCCCAACAACAGCTTGACATTTTCATTATGTTCACAAAGGATTAACTCAAAGCACACAGTTGTCCTTTTTTTAACGGGTATTTTAAGCTAAAAACGAATATTATGCCGTAGATCTGCGTCAAACAGAATCATTTTTGTTGTGGCACCGGGAATATTTCTGTTAGACTTTTGATATTTGTATAAATAGTGCTTTATTTTGCTTATTAGGGCTTAACGTTTCTAAAGGCTCCTTTATTTCAAGTTAAGGATTTTCTGAAAGCAATATCTCGGTGTTAACAGCTGCAGCACAAGCTTTTTATTAAGCTTCTTATAAAAAGTCGACACACATTTATTTTCAACACAATATATATTTATATCTAAAAAGAGAAAAAATCTTAGTCGCACTTGCCAAAAATATAAATAAAATAATATAGATAATGCAAAAAAATTGAATCTTACTAATACCATATTTAATTGATGTAAAATTACAATTTTTACAATAATATTTTAATGTTAGTTTTAATATTATTATCGTTTTTATCAATTTATTTTAATATCAAACAGACGTGTTTGTAAATTAAGTTAACCGTGAGGAGCGATATAAGTAATCTCTCGGGATGCTATTCCATGTCGCTCTGACGTTGCTCGATGTTATAAGCAACCGGCATAAACCTAGCAATTTTATTCCAAATTAAGTTGTGCTATTTCAGTCATGGTTTTTTACTTAGAAAGATTGCACGCAAGCGAGTAAATATGCCGTGACCACGAGAGGAAATCACAGAGAGACTTTTAAGACATGTACTCTCAGAAAATTTATCGTACGAAATAATTTAAATTTGTTTTTAATAAAGTAACTATAGTGGATGTATCTTAAAATTATTCATAGAATTTGCGCTGAGGAAGAAAAAAAATATAAATAAAAGTTTTGAAGATAAAAATGCACAATTTTTTTGCGGCTAGAAAATATAAAATATATATAACTATTCTTTAATTTTTGCAACTCACGATTCCTTTCAAATCAAATTTAATATAACAATATTTAGTAATAAAAAATAAATAATTAATGATATTATTTTGGATTATTTATATATGCTACAATGGCAAAATATTTTAGATGACTCAACGGATGAAGATTATGTCCACCAGTTGTTTCAAACCATAACGTTCACATTATAAACCTGTATATAATCGATAATATTTATGTTACATTAATAATTTCATTTACTAACAATTTTCGAGAATTTACATTGGAAATTATTTCCGTCGATAAACGTGTCGACGTTTTAAGATAATTACCAATGCCATTCAATCAATTGCTATTTTTGTATTATATTCTCTTATCTCTAATTAAACAAACGTTACTTCTCATGCATTTTGTATGTTTTATAATGGTATGTATGAATAATGGATAATTTTGCATTATGTATCTCTTGTGAAATATATATTCTAAGATACATATTCATATATCAAATATATTTTGCTGATATTTTCGGCAAAATAAAAACATATTTTTTTCTATAAAATTATTTTTTTAAATATTATATGCAAATCAATACAAAAATTTTATTGCATATTTTTAATTTGTTTTTTCGCAAAACAATTATCTTTTTGTAATATATGCACGTTGCAATTTGCACGATACTATGGCTTGATAATAACATTTTAATAACTATTACTGTATTAATTAATTTAATAAAAGTTAATTAATTTACATAAAAATGAAAATAAGTGCAATCTGAGATCGCAGAAATAAATAGCTCAACAACAGTCGTTTGTAGAGAAACTTATTCTACTGAGTTTGTTTTATTTTATCTTTCAAAGTACTTGTGTTGTCACTTTAAGCTTTCTCGGTGACATATTTCAATTTAAAAACGCGAATACAAAGAATGAGCACCGTTTTTAAGGGTAATCCCTTATTGACAGCTCGGATTATCCGAGCTGTACATCTGGCTACTCGTTGGCAACGACATAAGCGAGTTCCTTCGCTATCATGGCGAATGTCGGCGTAACAGGGACAATACGTGAGATGAGAATCGATTTAGTTCGATGGGCGCTTCCGTGCAATGAGGTAGCCTCACTCGATCTTGGTAAACCACCTCCTGCATAGGGAATTTGCCACCGTCTACCGACTGAAACCAATCTCCGTCAACCGAACCGTTCTACCATTTTAATCTGAAACATCCTGGCAAACGAGACATTCGCGGAAACGAATCCTGGGACGGGTTTGCGAAACGAAATCAACCAAGTACACGCGGATATCCCAGGCGAAGAGAGAGTGATCTCTTTCTTTTCTTGGCCAAAATGCGCGTGACGCTTGCAAGCGTTTGGAACACTATCGAAGAAATTTTACTTATCAAGCTGCCAAAGTGAATGAACAACATTTTAATTTACTGAAAGTTCCATTACAGATTTTATATTGCAAAAATATCTTATAGACAGATCGACATTTATAACAATGAAAGACAATTGCAATCTTAATATTAAGTGGAGATTTTATGAGAACTTTAATAATCTCAAAAGCAAGTATTTTAAAAAGTTTGGAGATGAAAGATTCTTAACTTTTATAATCATATAAAAGCAATTAAAAAAAAAAACTTTAATTAATATATTAAATATTCTTAAGATATTACTATAACAATACTATATAGTTTCGATAAATTTCTCTCTGCCTTCATTTTTCCAATTACTGCTTACACGTAAAAAAGTCCAATAATTTTAATTTTAATAATTATTATTCTATTTGAAAGAATGTTTGAGTAAAATTAAAATCATGGAAAGAAAAACTTTTAACTTTTTTTAACAAGAAAAATATTTATTAAAATCAATACAATAAGACAATATATTTTTTGACGTAATTTGATAGTCAAAAACCCGTTTTTGATAGAAAAGTATAATTTTTACAGGATTTGTTGACAGTTTAAAAGTTGCAAAAAGAAAGCAGATAAAAATTTTTTTGAGATGCTAATCTCTATAGTTATTCAAGTATGTCATGCTAATGAAAACGAAACAACATGGTTGTACATGGTGCAAAAGCACAGTCTAACTAAGTTTAATTCAAGTCAATATCACGCGCGGCATTGTGTGTAGAAGAATTTTGGTGCATCTGCAAGAGTTCACGAGTGCGAGGAGTGACGGTACGAACAATACTCTTAATGCTCGTCATTATTAGTGTGGGGGTGGGGGTACAGGGTTATCCCCGGTATATGCGCTCGACTATACTTACGTATCCGCCGCACGAAGCACAGTGCACGCGAAATCCGGATAAGCCGTACGATTTGCCGTACGACGGCAAATCCGCGCCATGCACCGGGGCGACCTAACGACACAAGTTATGAATAATAGGAGGAAACCCCGGACACCTCTCTCTCTCTTTTGTGATACAGACCGTCGTATTTTCGGTTAGGACCCTCGACGCTCCGCGACATCGTCGCCCTGCCCGGGGATAATCGATTGCCGGCGCATTCAGAGGCGAAGATATCTACCTCTGCGGCATGCATCGCGCGCGCGGTTATTGTTGGAAACAGCCGTGCACGAGTCGCACGTGCGCATTTCAATGACACCGTCCGGAAGAGATAAATAGGCAGGTATAGCGAAGCTTTATTTTCGGCTTGCTGCATCGTTCGTTCGGGATCGTTTTGCCCGTTGACTGCCGTAATCCTCTTTCCCCGTGTTTCCCCTTGCAGGCCACGTTAAAAACAGCAAAAAGCGATATATTCCGTAAAATGCAGGTAAAACTTCATTATAATTGTATGCCAAAAATTTTGGAATTATATTCGGTTGTACGCAAACAAAACTCAACCAGTTATATTAAGTTAGAAAAATATAATGAAATTTACAATTATAACTAATTAACTGGAATTTTTTATCTAAGTATTTAAATATTGAATAATAGTATCATAATCATGTTTTTTTTATAGTGCGAAATTATGATTTTTGCATAATATAAGATATTCTAATTTTTTTTACAAAATACTCTGTTTATTGCAATTATACATGAGTGAAGTCTTTTAAAATTATTGTACAATCAATTATCTAGAATCGATTTAATAATTTAATTTATTTTTTGCTGTACAAAAATATCTGCCAGCGGGAAAAAGTTAATCCACGCCTCGAACCAAATTAATGAAAGAGCGGAACGATACATCATCATGTGAATATTAGAATAGATCCTTGCATAATATCCATCCATTCGCAAGAATTCATGATCGATGTTTCGCTCAACAAAGTAAACTACGAAGCTTGTTGAGCCGATTTATTGTAGAATCTAGAGAGCGGATGAATATAAATCTTTCAAAAAAGCTACATCCCTAAGAGAGAAAGGAACCGTAAGATGGACGTCGAGATGACATCCATACGAGAGTCCGTAGATACACTGAAAAATGTATAGCTGAAAATCTTTCACATTAGTGCTAGAAAATCAATATCAATATCAATGCAACGCCGATCCGCATAAATGACGTAAGAGAGAAAATCTTAATAGTCTATAATTCTATAACACATGTCGATATTACATATATATTAGTTCATTATTAATCCTTCAAACTCTAATCTCTAATCTATTACAGTATCATACAATATTACGTGTTTTAGTCAATTAAGCCATTAACGTTTATTGTTGCGAGAGCAAAATCCATAGTTTATTTACATATTTTTTTTGAAAACTTCAAAAAAAGCACGTGAATTGTTGACAAGTTATATTTTCTATTTTTTTTTCTATATTTTATATGATGCAAATTTTTAAACTCTTTGTCCTGCAAATAACAAAGCATTGAACGATGAAAATCAAAGCAATATTAATTCTAACAATTTCAACAAATTTTAAAAATATAACTAAATATCTAAATTTTTATTTTTATATTTATTTTAAATTTATTTACATAGTTTAATTTTTGCTAACAGCACACATTTATTTGAAATGCACTTTACGTACATGAAAAGTTATAAAAAGAAATAAAGGACAAGCAATTTATTCACGTCACAATCTAGTAAACAACATATGAATAACTTCACAATCTAGAATTAATAAAATTGGAATCAAGAAATATTTGTAAAGTAACACTAACGTAAAATAAAAATAAAATCAAATAGAATCTTTCTATTTCTTCTATATATATATATATAGACTGTCTTATTTCCAATCTAAACGATTCTGTTGTCCATGCACACAAATTCGTTTTACGATCGCTACACACGAATTCGATTTGTTCATCATCCATAAAAAGTAATATTTGTGCTGATCATTGTGTTTATTCGCCCAAAAAATTCATATAGTAAATCTTTGAAATTTTTGCCGTAATGTTTTTCCATTTAGCAATAACGAAAAATGATGTTCGCCGAAGAAGTGAGGAATCGATTCGATTTCAGGAACGCGCGTCGACGTACGTATATATTATCTCGGTCGAGCCTAATATAAAAATAACTCACAAGACCGTGTATTTCCCGCCTTTCTCCTCTCCTCCTCCTGCCCCACTATTCACCAATCGACTTCATTTCGTCCTGCACTTTATCCTCCGTGTAGCTTTAACGTGTTTTTGCGCAGATACACGGCAGGTTGAGCCGTCATCGATTTCTGATACCATCCGCTATCCTGGCTCAGAAATAAGCCGGTTCCTCTACATCTCTACTCTTTTCGTTTGCCGTCACCGAAGCGTTTACGCGATTCGGACACTTTTCTATCGGTAAACAATATTTACCGGCGCATACGCGATGCGATCTTCTGCAATACAGCGGATTATTCTTGGAATTGTGGAAATGCATGGGGTATACCTATATTCTCCCTGTACATATAAAATATAAAAGATTCCGTGGAAATTGTCGAACGAGATGTATCGATTTTAAATAGATATATTTTAAGAAAATGGCAAGATATTTCTTGCTATAGAAATAATAATAATTATCGATTTGATTAGTGGAGGTCTAGTCGATCCAACTTTTTCAATATTGACTAAATTACTTGATCAAGTAATAATTATCTCGACTAATATACATACAAAAACAATAAATTAATATTATTTATAAATAATATTATTTATAAATATAAGTTAATATAAGTTATAAATTAATTCTCCATAGATTATTTTATAAATTATTTAATTTTAAACAAGACAACTAAATACCTTTAAAAAATTAATAATATAGTTTATATATATATATGTACATAATTTGAAAAATATTATAACATGTACATAATTTGGAAAATATTATATGTACATAATTTGGAAAATATTATAAAAATAACATAGTTATAATTAAAAAATTTATTAATTATCTTATTAATTTTCTAAATTTTAATCAAAATTATTTATTATTTATGTTACATCAAACTCATATAATTAATTATATGATCGGATTTTGAATATAAGAAAAAGAAATGTTTCTTCGTTATTCCTATTCCATGATTGTGTCCGCAATCCATTATCATATGAGATAGATGATTGACTCAGCAATCATGCTGGAAAACGAGCGCATTTCGCTGGCAATAACGTCGAACGCATCGCTCATCCGACGATCCGAAGAACCGTAAACCTACGAAAGTAGAAAAAGACCGTCTCGCGCGCACGATCAGCCGCCCTGCCTTCTTGGCTGACTGTTGACTGTCCCTGACTACTCGGCGTTCCCGTTTGTCACTCGTATCACGTAGGTCCGAAACTGAGGTGATTGAAACTGAAACGAGAACGTTGCAGACTCAAGAAAGAAACACCGTGAGCTGCATTATTCGCAAAATAAGCGAGTTCTCGATCATCAGATATCGCATAAACTGTGATATAAATGTATATATATATATATATAGATGTATATGAAAATGCGTGTCAATATTTTGTTGTGGCAAATGCATGATTTTACTGGAATATTGCACGATTTTTTGAGAAAAACATTTTAATTGATACAAATTTCAAAGTCATTATTTACATGTATATATGCAGTTTAAAAAAAAGTAATTTAATTATTAGAGAGATATTTTCTCTATTTAAAGTGAATAATATCTAATATGTTATATTGTCAGTACTCCTTCTTATAGAAATGAAAAATTTATTTTATCACAAAAATTATGATTTTAAATAAAATCTAATAAATATTATTGCTTCTCCGATGCATTTATACTACGAAAATATGCTCTTGCGGCATGGCATTTGATGCGTTCGAATTTTTATACGCACATCGAGATATTGTTTTTCCTTCCAACACGCGTTTCCTATAATTTCGCGGACTGAAAAAGAGATCAAACGTTCGTCGTCGACGCGCTGACTCACGGCTGCCGTTACGGTCCTCCACTTGCAGTTACGATAAGATTTCGTACGGTTGTCCTGTTATTCTCGCGAAACTGCCGAGTCATTGAAGGCAAACGAGCTACAACACGCGGGGGATTTGCCGAGAACGGCGATACTATCGCTAGCGAATTCGAAACTCGATGATTCAGTCATTTTCTGCCGCATTCCGGCGCACGCAATCGTAAATCAAACGAGTATCGCGACAAGCTTTCCCGTTGCAAAAATTGCTGGAATAATGTTTTCGATATATATAAAGTGACACATATTGCAAAGTATAACGTGACGATTGGAGGTTTGACAGCGCATCCTGTAATCTGACGTTTATTGTTATTAATCGTAAAAATTGTTGCGTATTTTTTATATGCAGTTACCAAGGAGATAAAAACAAAATTTTTAATTTAAATTTTTGTAATATTTATTTGTAAAGGCTCTTATAAAATATAAATCTCGTTTGTAATATTAGAAAATTATATGAACAAAATATAAGCAAATGTATAATAACTGAAAAATATGATAGTCTGAAATAATTTTTATTTCAAATTACGAAGATGTATCGCATTTCATAACCGTATTGCTTCAATAACCTCGTGAAAACCAAGATCCTAATAGAAACTAGATAATTCATCTACGAAGATCAAGCAGTCAATTACTAACATTTCGCAATATTGGCGGATAGATTAAATGGGAGATAATGAAAGACACGACAGTGTCCTGATAGCCGGGAATGACTTCCGCCGAAGCGACCAATCGATCGAAGTTCTCGCGTCACCAAGTTGTGGGGACCAACGATAGGGGACGAGATGATAATTAGCGTCGAAGTTTCCGCGACAACTTCCTCTCTCTCTCTCTCTCTCTCTCTCTCTCTCTCTCTGTATGAGTGTATATATATGTGTATGATCGACGGAGCTATAGATCGAGAGACGGGAGCTTCATCCACGATTCTCGCTCCGTCCGTTGTCGTCCGCCGTTACGATCGCGCCGTTCGCCGTAGCGAAATCGTAAACCTGCGCTCGTAAATTCAAGCGGCAAAGCTGCCTGTTCGTGACGAATATGATTACGCGCCGCCCCGAGAGCGTTGACATCGAGCGAGCTCTCTTCGTGTTGTCGAGGACCAGCGCGATACAATCGTGATTTATAGAGCGTACGAGTGCGTCGGCGTTGCGAGTGCGCACAACGACCTTTTCATCCTCCTCCTAGCTGTATAACATCAGCGATATTCGTAGGTACTTTAAAAAAAAATAAAGTTATTAAGAAAATCGACTCATTGTTGTTTTATGTGAGATGTATAATTTATATTATAAAAATTATATTATAAAATTATATTATAAAATTATATTATAAAAATTATATTATAAAAAAAAATAAAATTATTAAGAAAATCGACTCATTGTTGTCTTATGTGAGATGTATAATTTATATTGGAAATGTAATACAACTAGTTGATTTTTCGAGAGATTATTCAAACTAAATATTGTAGAATTGCAAATAGCTTGCTACTGTGTTATTGTAAGTGATATTTTTTTATTATTAAAGGTACCATCAAATATTGCTGATACAATACAGAGTACTAATATTTTCCATTTTATTTAAATTTAATCACGGTTTAGAACTTTATCTTAAAAGAATCGATAATTAATTTTTTTTTGAAACAGAAATGCTCTTAGTCACCTACACGTAGCCGTTTATATGTGTTTTACATAAAAAAATTTTAGAACCGCATCGCCAGTAGATCATAAAGGTTTGATGGGCCATCGTGAATGAATCAAAGTATCGCAGAACCATAAACGTGCCACGTCATTTCACCAGTCAATTATTGGCGTGTGCCTTGTCGTACGAAAAGACTGTCATATATATAAAATCAGACACCCTGTCTGTTATTAATACTACATATATAGGTAACACAAAGTGTCCGTTTATAAGAGACGCAAAAAAAAAAGTTTATATATAATTTAAACCTCTCTCTTCACGCAAGAAATTATAAATGTTTTTTTCCTTCTAAGGATCCCTGAAAGAGATTGAATCCTAAGAATCTATTCCAAAATTTATCTTTTATAAAATTTAATATCCAAAATTAAAATCTATGATCACGTTGATATCATCAAGATGAAGAAAGACGAAGAAAGAGAAAATGTACAGTGCAAATAAGCATTTGAATTTGCGATTTTTGCATGGCATAAAAAGATATTGTTAATATCTCTGTATAATAAAACAAACTTTATAAATAAAATCTATCAAATTTTAGCACTAGTATTACTTCTGTTAATGCTCTACTTTCATACTTTACGTTATATCGTATCGTATTTGTGCATTCTATAGAGAAACTCATTTCTTTCTTTCTTTCCTTCTTCCTCTTCCTCCCAATGTGACAAGACAATTCTTACGCTTTTATTTCTACGCGCTTGACGACGCGCGTTTCTCTTTTTATCCTCCATTCACTTCGTCCCCGTCTCCTTATCCGTTCCTTTGTGCTCTCTTATCTCTCTGCTCTACTTCATATTCTTAGCTTTTTTCGCATTACTTTATCGTACATTCCTCACCATGCTGCGCTTGCTGTACATGCTCGACACAGAGACATCGTAAAATTTCGCTCGCACATCAGAATGGTGAATCCTCTAAGGTGCGACCGGGACGCGTAAAAATCACTGAATTTCGACGGAGGTGTTGCGGGCTTTTCAAAGTAAAGCTCTCATCCCCAACGGACCGGATCGACCGACATTATCAACGACCATCGTGGTCGGACCGCGAGCCATAGCGGCGAGCCTCGAAACACTGTGCATTCCCATAGAGCTCAATTCGGACCGCAGGGGACTTCTATTTTCTGCACAGGACACAACACAGGAGATGCACCACGCGAGGCGCCGTCGCGTCGCGTACCAACTTGCAGTCCGAAACCATTAGTTCCCCGACAAACTGTTGCGGGGGCATTATCGTTACTTTCTTGAATTCCCCTAGTGTTCTCGCCGCTTGTAGTACAATGTGCAAAAAGAATGGTTCTGGTAAAGGAAAAGATGGGAAAGCACATTTCGGACGATTTATAATTCACGGCAGAAAGGGGAGATGCTGCTGTTTCTAATTTAATATACATATATACATATAATTTGACTAATGTTGGAGAAAAAATTTGCCTTATCAGGATTTATCTTATCTACAAATGTTTTTAAAATGTTAGAGAACTCATTATATAAAAAAATATTTCTTTCAATTATAGTTTATATTATCTAGATATAAATATATACGAATTTGTGGGATATCTTATTCTAAATAACTATTATCTTAAATAAATTTAAATTTATAAATTTTTTACATCATTGATATAGAGAGCTTCTGTTTCATATAATGATTTAAAATATTACGTAAAAACAAATTCTGCAAAATGCATCAATGTTTAATATTAGATTATTGCTCTTTTTCTATAATTAAACACGGTTTTTTAGCTGTTTAAAAAATTTAAATATACGCTGTTCTTTCATGATAAATTTCTTTATAAATAAATAGCATGGTTAATCGCGCGTTTATTATACTCGAATTCAGTCAGCCATCGCGGAGCTCTCTATATACGAAAATTCAATTCGTGCTGTAAATCCTATTATATCCTCTTTCCCGGATTACAGGCTTTAAAATGCCGGGGAGCGCGTTCGAATTTTCTCACCCGTCCAGAAATCGTCCACGGTTCGTGTTCATTGCGACGGAAATAATTTTCACTTAAGCCGGCGTATATATTTCTCTCTGAATGCGTCACGCATTTCGCAAGACGTTTCGATGACAATGGGCGATAATACACATTTTGCCATACAATTTTTTTTAAACATCACCATCGTTTGCGCGCTCGTTTAAAGGCCAAAGCAAATAAATTAATCGTTAAACTGGTGCGCAGCATTTCCACGGTGTGGAAATGACAGTTTGTGCGGGACAAACGCTCCACAAACGTGAACGACGAATAGATCCGATGCGATTGTTACATGGTCCGTCCATGTTCGCACACGTGAGTACGAGTAAATCGCTCTTCCATTCCCAGAGAATTTCACAAACGGTTACAGCAAAACTAACGCCTTAAAGACAAATCCTACAATTTCGTTATCAGATATAAAAGATGTCTAAAGTTGATTCTATAACATTTTTTCGTAATATGTATTTCTCTTTAGATAAACTTTCTCTTTATTATATCTAAATAAAGTTTTTCAATTTTTAACATACTGCGTTAATTTACGCGTTATATAAATAAATACAAAAATTACAATACATGTATATTTTTTAATCTGATGTTTGAAGGCTTTAAGGTTTTATATTCTTGCGTAGAAAAATTGATAAATTAAAATTCAATACATAAAATATAAGAGCAAAATGAAGAAAATGGAGAGAGAAATCATATTTTGGTGTAGAAATTAAGTATAGAAAATAAATAAAAAAAAAATATATATATATATATATATATATATATATATATATATATATTTATGTATAATGTCTAAAATAATGTTTATAAAATTAAAAGAAACGTCTTAGAAATTTTAATTAAAATTTACGCTTAACTGAAACTTACGAGGGGAAACATGAATATTCTGCAGAATAAGCTCAATTATAACAGAGCGTCCATTTTCCTTTTGATTAAGGGTACTCGGATATCGCACGGTCGCGCATTTATTTTTCTCGTTTTCCATTAAATTAACGCTTCCCTTAATTCGAATTGCAAATATGCCATTCAGCAGTGCGCCATGTCGAATTTGCCTCAATAATGAAAACCAGCTACGCTTTATGCGCGAGATATGCGCGGCTTTCGCTTCGGGCCGACACGGCGCGGATCGATCAACGTAAATTGGAAAATCGCGTTGAGTCTCGTGTAATGCACCCACGCATTCGACCACGCACTAATCCACTCTCTCGTCGGTCCTCCTAACAATGTAAATATCTTCGTGTGTCCGGGCGCACAGAGAGAGTGGCTCGTTTTCACTCTCTCAACGAACTTCGATTCAAACGGAATAATTCGCTTCCTCCGTTTAGCCAAATAAACGATCAGAGCGAAAGTGAGATGCACGTGCACGGGTACGTAAATACATAGTTATCTTTGTTCCCGGAAAATATCCAACAAATACCGAAATGTCTCCGCGACACGTCTTCGGTGATAATTAAATAATCGGCGACGCTTATCGGATTCCGATGTATCACCGTCGAAACGGCGGGACTCGGCGTTCAATACAATTCTCACTCATGTGTGAGTTTTATGACAATTTCTCTTTTTTTTAAGCGATATATGTATGTATTATTGTATATTTTCTGAGCGCTCTTGATTTTGATGGTAAAAATACCGAAAACTCTGAAATAAAGCCCGTGAAATTATTAAAATATCTATTATTTATACAATGATTAACAGAAATACAAATAATAATGATATACTTCCGATATTTTTTCTACCATATTAAGAATAAAACAATGTATATTACAATATAGAAATGGAAAGTAGTTATGCGTGAGAAATACAACGTGATCAATGTAAATATTTACATGCAACATTTTGACGTGGTATATTAATGCTTCGGTGTTTTTAGAGCACACAAATTTCTTGCTAACATAACTAGGTCACTTTCTTCTGAGGCCTCTATTTAAAAAAGATTTCATTTACTTTGAAATCTCGAAAATGTATAAATTGATTTTTTCTTTGTCTTACTATTTATGCATTGACTACATTGACTACTGAACTATTTAATTTTTTAATTTTTCTGTATTCTTAAAATCAACACAAATATCTGGATATATTTTTTTAAGGATCTTATCCTGTAGAGGAACACTCAATTTGCCATTCAAACTTTGGCGATATAGATACAATGTCAATATTTGTTAATTGAAAGTAGAACACTAGATCTAATCGGAATAATTACTCTATTCTCTGACTGGTTTATATAACAGTCGGTTACGCACGAGCGCATCGGTTTTGCACGAGACCGATGTTGACACTTGCGATTCGCGGATAACGCGTTACGCAATGTAATTTAGCAAATTTAGATTCTGCCTACAGGGCCTGAAAATGGAAGAGCTAATATAGATAGGAGAATAGTTGCAGTTCCTTGCGGCGAAGAATCGTTAACCCTTCGGAGTTACTTTGTTGACGCCGCTTGGGGCGTTCTACCCGAATGTGCCAGGACATTGAAAAACACAAGAATTTACCAAGAATGCTTTTAACAAACTTTAAGCAGCTTGAGTAAAAATAAACCAAGAGAACACGCAAATTCCGAAGAGAAAAGATTGACGTGTATCCGGGCAAAACGCAATATTTCTTGATTAATAAAATACAAGAGCAATATTAATAGCAAAATTATATAAGAAAATCCATTTTTAGCGTTTCGATGTTTATTGACATTTAATATACAGTCGAAAAAAGAATTATTCTTGAATAAACGTTAGCTGTGTTTCTTTTTATGTCATATACTATGTTTTATTATATTGTGTTAAAATGTTCTCCAAATTATTTTAATTTATCATTTTTTTTAGAGCTATTGTTATAAAAAAATCAATGCAAGAAGTTTATCATTCCTTTTATTAAGCTTTTGTTTTAAATAAAATTACTATTTTAATTATTTTTGAAAAACTTTTTTTTCTATGTGAGGTTGATTTATTGAAGAAACAATAAGTCGCGATTATTTTGATTAATAAATTTTAAAATAATTTTTTATTTTTTTATTTTTTTTTAACAAGTTTGACAAAGCAAGGAACTGACCCAATATTCGTGACGTCAAAAATCAAATCATTTTTATATTTTAAGTCTATTAAAATCTATTTTTATTCTATTACAATTCATTGCGCTTATTCGGTTCTTCTATAACAACGAATCCTTCAACTTGAATTTCCTCATCGAAAGAGCTATTGTTCAATTTAATCCTTGATAGATCGTTTCACTATCGCAGCTCGCATTGGAAAGATCTTGCGGGATATTACACTCTCCTGCGACGTTTGTCACGCGTAAACACGGGCACGCATATACTCGCGGATGCGTCGCACAAAAATCTATCTCTTTCTTTCTCTCCTCCGTACTCATCTTCTCTCTTCCTCTACTTCATCTCGCCTCTCATCCGCGGCGGACAGTATCGTGGACCAGCAAGAAGTTGGCTCTCGTATTCTCGTCCGGTATTACGTGCCAGCGACGCATATCAAGCATAACTTTCTATTGCTTTTTGCGGTCCCTGCCGTCAGCGTTTCACAGTGAAAACTGTTGATATCTAACAAGCCGAGAGGCGCTCTCTCATGGGGCGCATATTGTTGTATACTCTGCAAAACGAGTGTCGACTCTCTCATCGAATTGAAACAAAATTTCGCAAGGCTGTGTACGCGAGTCGGTGGCATAAACTAATATGCTTCGTGAAAAAAAAAAAAAAACCTAAGAAAAGAAAGCGCTTGTCTCGCTTGTAAAATGTAAAATGTATGTGAATGTCCTAATAAACGATGAGCGCCATGAATCCTTTGTGAAATGTGAAATAGACAGATCGTATTGACAGATGTTAAAGTCATCGATTATTATTAGATAAATCGTGAATAAATTTATAACACATTTGTCGGATCTTGTGGCGAAATGCTCGCAACAGATTCGATTGTCTGCACTACGTACTCCGTATTAACGGACACTGAAGGCTCTCTGCTAAATGTATATAAAGTTATTTAAATGCAAAAGCATAATGCGCATTAGCATCTTGACTGTTGAAATATCTAACATATATATTTTGACAAATAATACATTACTGTGTGGAGAGAGAGAAAGAGAAAAAGACTAGAGAGAATGTTATATATAAAAAAAGTAAAAGCAAAATTCTTATAAAGAAAAAAGTAAAGGAAAATCTGAATTTTTACAAATAACACCTATATTTTGCAATAGTATGTAAATATTTTATGTTTAAACACAAAAAAATTTGAGGATTAAACTTCATTTTTCATTTCATTAAAAATCTACTTTATTTGTATAATTTTAATTATTGCATTGGAAAAATTCAATCAAATTTCCGTTAAAAATTACATAAAAGCACATTTAATATTTCTTTCTCATAACAGTAATAATAAATTATTATTTTAAATTATAATTATAAATTATAATTACAGTAATAATAAATTATTACTGTAATTATAACTTAATAAATTATTACTGTTATTTAAAATATATAAAGTTGATTTCATACACTATATATTCACAATTAAAAATAATAATCTAAAATGTGTATAAAACGAAATTAATCATTTATATATACATTTGAGATTTTTTATTTACTGTAATTATTAGTAAGATGCAGAGAAAAGAAAATATTAATATTGCATTATAAAATTATATACACGATGATATATAAATTTTTTGAAATAAATTTTCTAAAAATAATACCAGCGTTAATCATTCATTATATGTACGATAAAAATAAATAAAAAACTGAGTAAAAGAGATGCACAGATTAAAGCAAATAACGAGTATCTATAAAACTTGATTTTGCGTTATTTCGGTGTACTTTGTAAATATTGCAGATAATGAATGGAAAACCGTACGAATGTGAGAAGCAGCAAATGTGATGTGTATTTTTGCCAAATTTTCATAAAAAAATATTTGTGTAAAAGCAATAAAAAAAAATATATATATTTTGTTTTTTACATGAGAGAAAAAGATTGCATACATCATGTATATGTAAAACTAACTATTTAAAATGATAAACATCTCTCGAAAAACATGCCGTTAAAGAGATATTTCTTTATATTATATCATTATAGATACATCATGCTTCGATATATGATAACTTCTTATGAATGATCAATACTTAAAGGAAACAAGCTTAGAAAATAAAAGCTCTTTGCACAAAATAGAAAAGAAAGCTTCTTAGGAACGTCTGGGATGCTATCTCCTCGACATCCGATAAATACTTTCGACAAGTTATGTGCGGTTAAGTATACAACAAGATTTTCACATCTTAGCGCGGGTACTTACCGAGGAATGATCTTCCGAGAGTTTTAACGAAGCATCTGCTCCTGCACTATACTGCGCTTCTTCGTACGTCATAAACTCACTCTGTCGTGTTTACCAGGAAGAAAATTCATTTTCACTGTGCTCATGTTGCTTATAACGTGCGCAATGTATAGCAGATGCGTGTTAAAATTCTGTATTGAAAACTTTGATTGCTAATAAACAATGACTGCCGTAGATCTAATTAATTTAGTAAGATAATAAAACCTGTGCGATTTTAACTAAAAAATAACTGTAAATTACTACCAACATAAATGAAAATTTTTTATTCATAAATTTTGTGGTTAACGAGATTTTTTTATACTTTTTATGTTTTCTCGGTTCTCAAGATTATAAAATATACGACCATCTTTAAAAAAAAGGAAAAGAAAATAAAGAATTGTATATTTTTAAAACTTATTATGTTAAACAATAAATATTTTTCTTGATGTATTTACAAAGAACGTAATTATCTAATTTAATTAATTTATCTCTCTTTCTCATTAAAATTTAATTTCACATTGAAACGTGATACCAGTTAATCTCTCAAATGTTTTTTAATTAATTAATACTCGATGTAGAGAGAGTATACTCTCTCTTTACGGTACCTATTAACAGTTTTTGTATGAACAGCAGATGTTATAGAACTTTATTTAAATTAAAATTTAATTTAAACTACAGTAAATCTGAGCGATACGTGATTTTATTAATTATAAGCAGATTATATATGAATAGACTGATATTATCCGATAGCTTTCCAAAATCAGTCTTTGTGGTATTGGCACTGCTTTTAATAATTAAATTAAAAAGTTTTTAAATTTATATATATATATATATATATATATATATATATATATATCAAAATATATCGCAAATTAATAAAATTAATGAATAATTAATACAAATTACAAATAATATTAATAAATAATTAATACAAATATACATGGAATATGGATACATTTAAATATGCATAGATCGCCATCCTGATATTCTCAGTAGTAAAAGTCACAATTAAAAAAAAAAAAAAATCATTTTTTTAATATACAATTCTATCGAATATATCGCAAGTATTCCCTGTCGTGGTCAAGCAATCCCATGTGACTTCGGAGATCTTGAAAGCTGGTTATGTCGCGTCGGCGTCACATCATTCTGCAAAAGCCGGATCTTTGGCTTAAGAGCGCGCAGCTCGTGATTCCGATAAAGTTTTCGTTATATGGGACAAGCATCGTACGGCGCGCTATACGCTTCCAGAAATCCGCGTAGTCGAGTTTTTCGCCGCACGGGGAACGGTTTCTTCCGGCGATATACGGGATGCGGGAACGTGGGCGAGGAGAGAGATGCAAGCCGCGATGCGACGCGATGCAATAGTGGCTTATAAGTACATTCATGAATAATGCAGCAACGCGAACAAAAGTACGCGCGCGAGCGCGAGCTACCGTCCCGCAATATAATACTTGTGTATTTCGCAAACACCATCCCCGACGTTGTGATCGCGTTTTCGCGGCGGTACTGGTGTATACGCGATTTAAATAACGCTTATCATTTTCATTTTGCGAGAAGCTTCGTCCATAAATTAGCATAGACGATCTCTTGGGTCTCCGCGCGGTCCCGGGCCGGCGCGCTGTGCCATATTGACGTTTATTTCCGCTCCGAGGTGCGAGGACAATTTCCCGCATTACGGTGCGATATGCATATGAGAGTTAAATGTAAATAAACTCGCTAATAATTCATCTAGGATCTCGTGAAAAAGTGCACGTTGGATTTAAAACCGATGCTCTTCGCAAAACATCTTTGCCTTATTTTAACTAGATATATTAACGCTTTAGAAAAAAATTAGGCTGGTTAAAAAAAAGTGTAGATTAAAAAATTATTTAATGTGCAATAAACATTTTTGTTCGATCTGACTTGATTTTTTCAATGGAAAAATATACTTACAATTATCGTTATCTGCTTATCGTTTATGAAAGTGCTGATAAATTAACGCGTCGATTAATTATCCGATAATTTTGACGCAATCCTTATTTGACTTGGCTTATTGTCGCGGAATAGCGTTTACATTCTACCTTTTTTCCCCCGCGCGCTATTTTTCCACTTTTCTACTTGTCGGCGAGTTTAGCTTCCAAGTGCTCGCAATGTTTCGTGTTCCTAAAAGCTTAAGAAACTTCTTAACGTCTGTAAAAGCACCGTTTCGCAGCGCCGTTTATACTTATAAGAAGAAACAGAATTATGACCCGCTGTGTTTGCAATGGGAAAGTAGAATCAAGTATTGCTGTTGTTGTTTCTCTTTTATAAAAAAACGCAAGTGACAAGAAAAACTGATACGAATTCGTTTCGAATATATGTAGTTTCTTTCGACAAATTCCATATTGTATATTTTACAGATTTTTCAGGAAAGAAAAATTCTCACGTAAATTTTACTTAAAAATTTAGATAAAAATAAGAAAAATTTTAAAGCATTTATCTCTCTGGATAACAATATTACGTATGATTTGCGGAAACAAAGAAGGAACATTTGTGTAAATGGAATCAATTCCAAGTGACAGCAATATTGATATAAAAAATTTTAACGGATTTTCGCGGTAAAACACCAATATGCTAAATGCGGAATTTAATGCCGAAATTTCTCCAGACGCTTTCATACGCTTCGTACGCTTTCAACATGATACGATTGAAGAAACATTCAATGCTTTGCAATGCCAATTGAAATGCTTAACATCGACGAGTAACAGCCATGTGTTTTTGCTTCCGCGATGTTACGTCCACCACGCCAGCCGATCCGGATACGTCCAAGCAAATCGGCTTTCACCTATCGCGTAATTCTCTTTGAATTGCGCGCATTACGAGCGCGCGCGTGAATAATCGTGTAACACGATTCCGCCGCTTTCCAGCGATTAACGGCGATCGTTTAGGTCTGACGGATCGTTTAATCCAAAGTCAAACATCTGTCGACGCGCGGCTGCTCGTCGCTTTACGTTTCAGCTGAGCGGCGGCGGTGGCAGCCAATCACGGTGACACGGAGACGCTCCATAGCGTTATCCGCACTGTCTGAGACATCGATTGACGTCCGATTGAATTGACACACACATACGGAGGAATTACACACTGTGATCCGTTAATCGCAGACAAGGGATTACGTTGTTTCATTTCATTTGACGTTACTATGTAGCGAGATGCGGCGTAGTTTCGGAGCGTATTGTCCTCTATGGGACGAGGACGGAATTTGCAGCATTTTTTGCGGAAATCTGGATGTCCGATTTAATTCTTAAACGCACTCGACTACTCTGAGTTTTTCGTGTTCTATCGATTTTTTGTATCTCTTATAATGTGCCCGTAAAATGAATATGCCGTTAATCTTAAAAATTATGTAATTCAAAATAAAAAAATTTAAAATTGCCTTTTCAGTAATTTTTATGGAATTGATATTTGAAGCGCGGAAATAATTTTATATATGTATAACGTAAATCTGTCTGTCAATAAGAAGATATTGTAATAATTACATAGACAGAACATATCAAGAAGGAAACCTGCTAACAATAGAGAAACAAAGTTGGAATACAACAGCTATCTGACTCAACTTGCCTGTAGGCAATGGTTTGCATTTGTCTGATAGATAAACCCTGTCCTGAACATATACTTATATAAATCTCTTCGCAACATGGAGATTCTATTTTCTCAAAAGATTCACCGTATCTCACTGTTGTAGAATATGTTATTTCTCTCTACAATGAGAAAAAGAGCATATTTTCTCCTATAAAAGCAATATATTATACTACAACCTGATAAAAATGTAATCAGTGACGACTCACACACAATAAAACATTATTTTAATTTACATAAAATCTTACTAAAAAATATAGTTAATTTCTAAAAACAAAAAAAAAATTATATTGTGGTTAACACTATAGGATTTCATATTTTCAAAAATAATTTTGTAAATCATCATTTTGATATATTATTGTAGAAAATGTGGCACTTAAATAATTAATGAAATTAAAAATTGGAAAATAAAAAGTAGTAATATAAAAAAATCCTTACAATTAATGTTGTAAATATTTAATTATTCGTAAATACACGAAAAGATTCAATTACTCTACGTAAATACAGAGAAAGGTTTTCTTCATAGTTTTTTTTTAAAGTAAAAAAGAAACGATACTAATTTTTTTATATTTAAAAAATTAACGTAATTATTATGCTTCTTAAGGCAACAACGAGATAGTTAACGAGTCGTTGAGTTAAGGGCGAGGATGCACAGAGAGAGACTGATCTGTCTTCCGCAGATAGATCTTTATATAATCAATACACTTGTTTATTCTGTTCGCTTCGTTAAAACATTTTGTTGAAAAAAATAAATCTGTATGTAATTATTTTACGGTAAATACGGATCAGTTCTTCTCGAAAAATTTTGTTGTAGCAAGATTGTTTTATTCGATATATGCTGGGTTTGATAAGAATTTTTTTATATAAAATTAGAATTTGATGTTTTTTCAAACTATTCAATTTACTTGTATTAAAAAATTATTTTATTTGTGCTTTTATATATTTTGCATATATATGTTATCATTTCTAAAAATTGCATATACGTATTTGCAATGAAAATACATATAAAAATATTTCTATATAAACATTAAGTAAAAGCCTTCGTTGTAAAGTATATTTAATTCGCGTTACGATATTTTTATTTCACTTTAATTACATTTTTTTTTTTGTATGTGCATGAACATATTAATATTAATATTAAATATTAAATTTATAGATAAATTCTCTTTTTTTAATTTTAACGAAATAGAAACATAACATCTACGATTCAATCAAAATCTTCAATAAAAAGTATGATAAAATATGCACGTTTACAATTGACGTGAAGAAATTGATGGGCACGGCATTACTCGCAGACCAGTCATGTGGCATTATATTTTCTTGTCTATGTTAATTATCATATTCTGGTGCATTCATCAACCGCACGATTGCACCCTTACATTTGCATACATTCACCGACAGTATATCAAAGTCTTTGTATTCGAGGCCTCTTGGAGCAACTGCTTTATTGGCATAATAAAAATAGAACCAGATGTAACCGAAGCGAACGCAAATAAGTGGGACGCAAGGGTAGCGATGGCTGACCTGTTAATCACAGGCTATCGATCGGTCTAATTAATGCACCTCGTTATATCAATCGGTGGAGGACGAAGCTCATTCCTATTTGCGGTCACCGAGAATACATTGCACAAGGATTTCTTTGCACCCGTAAATGTACTGATCTCGTCATGCGGTATCAGAGGTGACCCGGAAATCACGGAATATCGATTATACCCCGTTTATTGAGGTAATTAATGCTGTACTTATGATTCGCAGAAAACAGAAAACGTTACGGTCAGTGTAATTTAAAGACAATAATTTTAAATATAAATATGATTAATCTTTAAATTTCATCAAATCATTGTAGTTGGCATAAAAATAATAATGACTATTATCTGGCTAGAAGAGCAATCTAGAATTATATAAATTATATAAGAAGCATAAATTTTAATGACTAATTGATGGCTAAGTTATTTTAAATAACTATTGTTTAATATAAAGTTAAGGCAGTATCTTATTCTAATAAATTTGACAATGAAAAATGAAAGATTATTTTGAATCTCGACTATTTTTTGTCCTTATTATGAGCTACCCAAAACTTTAATGATTGTATGTACCATCTTGCGAAGTACATGTTAATGTCTCCAATTTTCTCCGCTTAACTTTCAACGAGCGTCGCATCCTCCTTTGAGCCTTCTATCCGGTTACATTGTTCACTGCACTGATAAAAACGCTACTGGGCAAGGAGATAACCTATTCAATACAACCTGTTTTCGTATCGTGAACGATAAGAAAGCACGGTTCTTGTCTAGGACAAGAGGGACAAGCTTCTTCTCATGGCGCGGGCGAGAGCGGGAGCTCCTTTTCCGCGCCTGTAAATCTGCCTCGCTCATAAAGAGCCCATCTTGCCGAGTGAGCGAGTATCTTCCAGACACCGCTATTGCGACTTGTCGATAAGAAGAAATATTTCCCTCTTGCACGAGAATCGGCGCACGCCTCGTGCACGAACGAAGTGTGAGAAGAATGGTACTCTCGGTCGTGGGATAGCTGTGTACGAGAAAGATGATACGTGGAGAATACCACGCGTATCCTCTGCCCGGATCTTCTCTCCGACTACCATTATATATTCCAATTCGATAGACACGTTTTTCCAATGTCTGATAGGAAAATGGTTGGCTCTATCGGCTCCCAGCTCCCAGTCATGGATTATCCGTTCACGGGATAACGGTTGGTGAAAGAGGGATGGGAAGAGAGAGAGAGAGGAGAGAAAGGTGGGGCGGACTAGATAGAGATGGAAAGCCGATTTTCTCTCGTGGAAACCTTGGAAAATTTTTTCGGCATCTGCACTTGCGCGATGCTCTTCGCAGAGAGTCGATTGATTAATTTTAGCGACGTGTTTACGCGCGAAGCGAAACCAAATTGTAATAATTATGCGAAATTCTTTTTTCCTCATCCTTTCGCCCATCGAAGTATGTGTTGTGTGTTAATAGCGTATTGATAAATGATATAAATTTATCTCTGTGCGATCAAAATAATGTAATGATTGGCCCAAATTAATTAATTATTAAAAATATACTTTATAAAGCTCTCTGTTTCGATATTTTTAGCAAATTTTAACATGTACAGAGCAGAATGTAAAATGGATTCATTTTCCAATAAACAATTGGTAAAATCTGTTTTCTTGTAAGTAAAAAAAATCTTAATTAACGTCTACCACACACTCGTTTGCATGTACAAACAATTTTATTAAACATATTGTTTCAGAATTATTCGCTATTATATAATAAGTAGAACATCAAAGACAATATATAAACTTTATTTCTTTTAATTATACGATAGATTATCGGAAAAAGTTTTATTTTTAGTAGCGTTCTATGTAAACGCGCATTTGTATACCGCATTTTCTATGTTGTCAAGATCCTGACGCTCGAGTGCTCTTTGTTAGAATTAATTAGCGTTAAAGCAAACCTGACACGCTTGCGAGATTGAATAACTATGATGCGTGCTACTTTCCAAGGGAAGTTAGCTCTCTTTAATGGTTTACCATAATATATCTAATCTCATGTGTCACATGTAAACGAGCGTACACGTACGACCTTAATATAGCAGTAAGGCAAAAATAAAACTCAGCATATTAAATGTTGTAATTTACGTACATAGTAAACTAATTTACGTACACGTAAACTAAGGAATTGAATGGCTGGCTTATGTAATTTATATAAGTCGTGATTATACCAGTATGCGCAATTATTGTAATAACTTATTAACATATCAGCATATCAAAAACTAACTGAATGAAGTAGAAGCAGATTACAATATTCTGCGAGATAAATTGAAATGCCATGTATATAAATAAAGGAGATATATTTCTATATTCTATTATCGCGCAATCAGAAAATACATAATAATGAATATATCAATTTATTATTTAATATTACGTTGTGCATTTCTATACATCCCATTTTAATTTTTTTAAGTATTTAAATTGATGCATTTAAAAAAAATTTTTATACAAAGAATAAACTCACAATTTAATTGACAGAAAATGCTATTACATATAACTTTATTAACTTTTATAACCCTAACATGTGTGACAAAAATTAAAACGTTTTGTATTGAAATCGGTAAAGCCCAGATTATTATAATATATATGTCATGAATAATAATATTAGTTGGTAAATGCTTTTTACTGCTAAATCGATCAACTTTGACGCGTAAGCATAAAGCAATTTTAAATTATTTATGAACCAGTTGTTATAAATTGTGGTCACATAAATAACTTTTATTTAAAATAAATATTATAAAGAATTATACACACAAAGGGAAATTATAATATCAAAATAAATGACAAATAATTAAAAATTCTATTTATATTGCATGTACATAATTTTATACACACATCATACAATGTTGGATATTTTACTACATCCAATATTTGTAAATTATAAAATTTGGCAAAAAAATAATTATTAAAAAGAAAGAAAGGATCGCTTGAATTTTTTCACTAATTGCACAAATTTTATTTAATTATTAAATTCAATTATATAATTTTCATACTTTATAAATACATTATATTATAATCTTGTGTGTGTGTGTGTGTATGTATGTACACATTTATTTTAATACGTACAAATAAAATGTTTGAATTGATATATTATTTTAATACATGGTAAAACAAAATATAGTATAGTATTAAATTTTTATAATGTTTGTAAATTTTTAACCATTAATTTTTCTTTTTCGTTTTCTCGAGTGAAGATTATTGTATATGAAAAAGAGAAAAAAAAGGAAATCCTACGAGAAATATTTAGTCTCAGACAGATATGTCTATAATCGTAAGGAGAATGGAGATATTTCCAGTATTTGCAATACCAAATTTTTCAACTAAAATATTTCGCGGATTGATATTCTGACGTTCTTTATATCGCAAAATTTTCTAAAGAATTATAAACAAAATTTATATTATTTCTTTAATTCTATGAACTTTTTTTCTCGTTTTTGATACCATTACACGTTTTAAAAACCTTTCTCTTATAAAAACTTTTTGAAAGTACTTATAAAAGCCCATAGCGCTTAGCTCTCAGTCACTGCTTCAATTCATTGCCTCTTGAATGATGCTTAAAAAATTCCAGTAACACTTAGTTTTATTTCAAACTATCTTTTATCGCAAACTAATTTTATTTCAAAAGCTTTACAAAATATTGTCTCACGTTTTTATAGTCACTTGAAATCTTTTCTCTTTTCTCAAATTTTTGTATTCACGTAATAAAAAATTATGCCCAAAGACTTAATGTTTTTTATGTAAATTTATAAGAAAAGTAAAAGACTTTCTTGTTATAATTTATAAATTAAATTGTATAAAATTTAAATTTATACTACAATAAATGTAAACTATCATTTTAAAATAAACCAAATTTCTTCATTATAAAACAACTTTATCAGTAATTGTTTATGATTTTTCTTCAAGATCAAGATTTAGCAATTGTTAGGCAATTGATATCAGTTATTTCTCTTTTAAGTGAAGTTTAACAATTAATACATTTTACGTATACGTTCTTCTCTGTAATAAAAAAATTCAAATGAAAGGAGACTCGCTTGAGTTCGACGTGAGTGTGCTTAGCCTGAGAGTTAATAGCCTTTCAATATGTAACAACGTTACGTAAACATATAGAGAAGGCAGGCTCGCATATTCACATCGTCGGCCAATATTCAACTATATCCATCACTATCTATCCTCCGTTCTCTCACGAATTGCGCGTTTACGCGCGTATTCCTGGGCTTTATATAAAATACCCTCCTCGCGCGCGCACTCGTTATACATATATAGTCACATAGTTGTTTCGTCCTCCCCGATGAATTTCAATGAAAACCCACGGGGCGAATGTCGGCCTCCTATGTGTCGCTTCAAACATCGCAGTCGCGCTAGCCGCAGTATCCGGCCATCGGCATCGGTCGTTTGCGGATGCTGTTAATTCGTCACTCGTTTCTGACGACCGCAAACAAGTTTTGCCTCTCGATGTTCTCGTTAACCCGCGCCTCGCAATTAGGCGAGGGGGAGAAAGCTCGCACGACGAGCATCCGCTAACGACAGAGGCAACCGTGACTATTCAACTTCCGCTCGCGTGCATTTGGATCTTGCAGGATTCGAAGTAGTCCTCAATTAGAGGGTATTCATGAAGATAGAGACTAGCAAAGGGACTAGTAATCGAACGATAGACGAGTATGACTCTGCTATTTGGAATATGGTACATGAACATCCCGTGATATATTACTAGGCTATACAATTTTTTGCAATTTCATGAAGAAAAAGTAAAATATTCTGTACATGTATTGAAATTTTAAGGTTCAATTTGTTTAAAATATTAAATATATATTTTATATTTAGAGACAGAAAAAGAAAGGGAAGAAAAATATATGTACTTCATAAAATAAGGCAAGAAATACTACAAGTTTTCATGTGTCTAAAACAATTCTATCTTCATGAAAGATTTTAGCAGATATTGCTATATGACATATTTATTTGGAATTTAATATTGCTCTTTAATTCATTTTGCATCAACAATTTTTTAATTTTATAAACAAGAATTGACTTCAAAATTACTTCTATTATAATAATAATGATTTTTTCTTTTATATTAAAATGGATAAAATGTATGTTTCTATGAGATTACATAATAATTCAGATATCAAAAATAAAGAAAGAAGAGGATTCACTTTTTCGAATTGTTAATCTATGTATATTGAATTCAACTTCGACGATGTAATGGAATATTTGTAGCGACTGAAACGAGCTATGCGCACTGTCCATCTCCAGCCAGGCACACGTTTGTTTTCCATATTTCATAGTTACGAGAATATCAGTATTCGGCTACATTCGCTTGTTCGGTGAATATGTCGCCGGATGTTCGACCTCGTACCTATTCACCGTAAATACATGACTTTTATTCGTCACTAAATATTAAACTATATATAAGATAAAATAACAGTACATGTTATAAAATAAAATAATAAAAATGAAGATAAATTTTTTGTGTCATTTTGAATGTATGAGATAAAAATTTCTGACTTCTAGTTTTTATCATTTTCTCGCGAAGTTGTATCTCGCACAATCATTCTGCGTATCACACCGTATGTTTATATTCAATTTTACTTACTACAGATGACGTGTAAAAAAATAATCTGTTTTAAAATTACAAATATCTTATTTCTCTACACTTTTTAAGAGATTAATGTGTTTTATTAAGACAACTTAAGCGGGCTTGACGCAAAGACAATGTTTGTGATAGATTTCATTTACGGGTAACATCCTTTTTACCTAAAAAAATCGATTAAGTTCTATAAGCGGCGTACTTCGATAAATGGCCGTTATTTATCTCAATCTCGTGGCGGTAAATTTCTATTCGCCGAAAGAGGATCATAATAGAAAAATTCTTATATATAGTCATATCACATAGTTATATATAGTCATATTATATCATCGTGACGCGATGTACTTTCAGGTGACGCATTAAAAATATAACCATTATTTTAAATTCAAAGGATCAGACAAGATATTCATATTCTTTCATGTTGGTACTTGGATATACGTAAATATTTTAGGCGCGTATACAAGCGCGACATGTTTTGAGTGCGGTCGACAGTGACATACAGTCTTTCTATTCGCCTACCTATACACACATGATCTGAAGTAAAATTTATTTATTTGTAAGTTTATCTTTAAGCCACAGATTATATAAACCTATAACAGCAAAATTTAATGAAAATAAAATTGAATACAAAATAAGATTTTATTTTTTATATACACTTTCAAAGACCAATTAAGCAGACTATATAAAGATAATTGTTTTTACATTAAAAAATGCAAATTTTAAGGATTGCTTTATTTTTTAAAAATTTATTAAGGAAAATAATGTATAATAGAAATATATTTTATACGATAAATAGAATTTACAAACTAATTTTAATAAATTACACATAAAGATCTAAATATATTTATTATAAAAATGATGTTTATGTTTATTGTTTTATAGATTACCACAGAAAATAAATAATATTTGGTATCATTTAAATATAAAGCTTTGGAATCGTAAAAGTTCTTAAAATTTTCTTTATTTAAGATTATTTGTAGTACTTAATTTCTGTTTAATCTGATTCTCTTTAGTATTAATTAACACATAAGATTTATTGTTGCCTTGACATTCAAATCATTTTATTCTAATTTTATTCTAATGCATCCTTTATTATTTGCTGTCAAAAAAATCTCGGGAATTTTCTAAATACACGCGACGAGTTTTCTTTCGAGATATATTTCTCCGTTCTTCTCTCATTTTTTTCTTCCGTATCACAAACAATTTTCTTGACTGAACGGCACGGTGCGAGAGAAGAGAAGTGTTTCATGTTCGTTATTATGCGACAGATACGAATGGCGGTGACGTACGGACGCAACGATAAATTGTTGATGCAAGTGTCTCATTTACATACATCTTACATATATCTATATGCATTTTCGCGTGGAGATTCAGCCGCCGAAATACCGGACGCGTTTCGCATTACCGGCAGAATGAGAAACTGTGCGCGCGCGGTCCCCACATAAGCCGAAGCGCAAATAATGGGCCGCGGATGAGGGAGAGACGATGGACGGGCCTGAGTGAATTATTCCGCGAGAGTAATTACCGTGGCGAATAAATCATTTATCACGCTTTTGTTACGCGTCTGAATTTAGGGCGAGGACTTGTCGACGAAACAAAACCTAAGCTTTTGCGTTCAATTATATAATATAGGCAATGATTTGAGATAGTAGTTAATCAAAATAGCGTTTATATTTCCGGATGATGTTGTCGTTATGACTTCTCTCTCTCTCTCTCTCTCTCTCTCTCTCTCTCTCTCTCTCTTTCTCTTTAACAATAAATTTTGGAACACAGCTTAAAAGAGAGAAAAAAAGAGAGAAAGAGAGAGAGAGAGAGAGAGAGAGAGAGAGAGAGAGAAACGATATAATATATTGTATTACTATTATAAAATTTGATAAGGTTTCTTCTTTCTTTTTTGGTTTCAATAAATCGATAGCTTTTTTTATTCAATTTAATTTGACAATTTTATTTGAAATATATATATATATGAGATACCTGTATATATTTCCATCATTGTAGTGCATGCTTTGTTTTAAATTAAATTGTTGTTTTTAATAGAAAAAAAAAGAAAAAAAAAATGTTATGCATATTATTCGAAAAGCATATAAAAATACATTTCTGAAATAATATATCTTTTTAAATAACTTTTAGAAATTTTTTTAATTATTTGTTTTTTTTTCTCCATCTCGCGCCTGAATATCTTTAAGTACGATATTTCATTCAATGGCTCATTTGACGCAAACTCGAAATAGCTCGATTGGCGCGCCGCTCATTAATATCGGCGCAGATTTAATTGCCACGCTGTCAAATCCGAAAGGGTGTCTAATGCATCGGGTCAACTGCAACCAAATCGGCAAAATGAGATCCGGCGACGCGTACCCACACCCGTGCTCGTGACAGGAGAGACGGGAAAGCAGACTTCCCCGTCTGATCCCGCTGGCTTTGCCGCGGTTACAGAGCAAAGTTAAGCTCGTTAGTTTCAGCTTTGCATTTTCTTTCATGCCATTCCGATAACATCGGCCCTGGTTGCTTTATCGCGCACATAGGCCGTGTATACACAAACCTTACATTTATATATGTACGTACATGTGTGTTTAAGCGCATAAAGAAAAGCATGCAAAGCAGCAAAAGCGCAAGCATCTCTTGCGGAGGCAGCATGACGTAGCAGCCCGTTCGTTTGTAAAGGATAAAAGTGATATAGAACATATAAACGCGTAAGCCCGAGGCAAACGTTTCGAATGGATCGCTGCACGATGATTTAGAACTTTGACCTCGCCAGGTTGGTACATGGCTGTAATGTTTTCATCCATGTAACATGGAAAGAGAACTGTAACTTTCATCAGTCCAGTGTCAAATCCCATTCGATTCGAATAAATGGAGTCGGATATGGATCAATTTGTTTGAAATTTTGTTTTCATCATGTAGCATGATCGCTCTTCTTTTTTTTTTACAAAAGATTATACACTTTGATAAAATCAAAACGTTACAGGAGGAAAAATATTGTGTCACGCTAATTTTTACAATTTGTCGATAAATTTTTTGCAAATATTATATAGATTTGTCTTTCTTGCAATATCTCCAATTTGACAGATAATTTTTTATCATTACATTGGATTATCAAAATTAATATAAAAATAAAACGCAGTTATATACATGTATATTATAATTGACAAGGGACAACGGCATTGCCGCATTGCAAATAGTAATAAGGGAAGCTGCATGTATTCTCATTCGCCTAAAAAATTTGTTCCGCGGATCACAATGGAATATATGTACAACAAGCTAAAATTAAATGCAATGTCGGATACAGTTTACCAATTTTTCATTCAACAATTTATTTGATTTGCTGAATATGAAATAAAAAGAAAGTCTAGTCTAGTATATCGAATCGATTGTTGCGAAACTAGTACAATATTTTATTTTCACGAGCGTCTATAAAATACATAGCACCGAAATTGAATACCTACAGCGAGTTGTATTTCAAAATTAATATTCCTCCATATTTAGCTATGTTAAAAATATGAAAAAACTCTCTGCAAATATATTTTTTCTGCTTTATTATTTTTCTTTTACAAATTTATTTAAATTTAATTTTATCATACAATTTTAGATGTTTGTTTGTGCAGATTTATGGAAAGAATTAATCGGCAAACATGTGTTTCGTCTTTTAAAATTATGATTCTTGTGATGTACATACATTTGTCTCCTTTCCTAAATCTGAAACTTTAAACCAAACTTTTCTCATTTTACTATATCAAAAGTTTTGATTCAGTGTATAAGACATACAAGTATGTGCATGATATTATGTAGAATATACATGCATACAAAATGTTTTGGCAAAATCTGCCCGAGCTATTTCGCATAAGCTCGCGAAATCTGGCTGAGGCGCAAATAAAAGTATTTCAGTAGTACAGCTCAATGCTTAGGCAATCGGATTCGGATCGCGGACGCGCATGAAAATTCTTCCAGTTTCCGCTTACGCGCTGCAGGATGCGAGGAAATAGATTAAATTCATGTACATAGTGACTGCACTTCCTGCGAAGTAATTCGAGAGGCGTATTCGAAAGTTCATGCGTCTAAAAGTTCCCGAGCGACTTGTAAGTACGCTTAAACTTTTCACCACATAATATCTCTTTTTAAACTGAAGAAACTATATTTGTATGTGTGTGAATCAAAAAAAAATTGAAGCAGTAATGGCAAAGAAAATATTAAAAATGTAATTTTTTATTAAAGAAAACGCAAACACACACAGCTAAAATATTTGGCAAATGTGCCAATTATTTTCAAGATTCTAAATAACATAAAAATTCAATATATCATAATTTTTTTAAACCAATGATTATTCCTCTTAATTTGTTTAAATTAAAACAAACCATTTTAATCTTTTAAATGTTCTGTAACGTCTTAATTTTATGAGACATAATTTATTTGAGATTTAAGTTAAAAAAAAACATTTTAACATAATTAAAAAAAGTTTTGTTCTATTTAAAATTAATATATTATACATTAAAATTTTTTACTCTTATAAGAAAACAATTTCACGATTGTCAGGTGCAATTATTTATCAAAATATACTTTTCTATAGCCTTGTCGATGATATGCATTGAAGAAGTCATTTCCTGCGAAAAACTGAACGACACAGAACCGCTTGACGTCGTTTTTGCACTGTCAAACACTTCAATGACACTATTTGTTGCTTTTCCAGGAATCGATGCAACGATACGAGGCTGCACGCGGCGCGTCACTGCCAGATGATTCGCGATAAACTTTTTTACGGTCGATCCTGTCCAACGTGATTAGCTGATAACATGCGCGAGTGCCGGGAACGGCGGTAAAAAAAGTTCTCAATTTTCCAGCGCGACGTTTTCACGGGTCATCCCTCGATGTTGTTGGAAACGCCTGGACGGAAGGGGAGAATTCGCGCCGCTCGCGTCGAGTATTTTAAAGTGGATCCAGTAGAATGTTTCGCGTCCGCCTGGCAAACGGCAGGTTTTACAACTGTTTCCAGCATCGAGGACGCGACGAGGGGAAAGAACGGGATAACAGGGAGAAAACGTCGGGTTGTGTTCCCGCTGTTGTCGCGCGATTTTACGAGTACTATGTGACCGGCGTATCTAGAAAATCGTTTGCGAATGAACGTTTTTTACGAATCCGTTCAATCTATAGACCGATAGAAACTTATCCGCGCACGCAACAACTCCGTGTTCCGAGGAACATGAAACGATTATATGAATTGCATGAAACGTTTTGTGTTAATCTTTTTCTCCGAATCTCTATTTATTGAGAGAAAAAAATTGAAATTCTGTAAGCTACTTTTATAAAAACATTCGACAATTTTTCGAGAAATTGTTGCGTTTGAATCGAAACTAGTGATATTAATTGTCATATTATTATATAATAATAATAAATTGAATGTGACAAAATAATTGAAAGATTAAATTTTCGTATTTACAAAGTAATTCCAATATCTTAGGTGTGATATTAATTATATTAAATAATTTTTATATTAAATACATGCTTTATTCTAATTTTAAAAAATGACAGCTCAAATAATTCAGTTTGGATTTCGATAAATAAGTAAGACGCAAAAAACTATCCAATTGTTATTTGAATATTATCTATACAAAGAACTTGCGATATTAAAATATTAATAATTTTAATTAAAACTAAAATAATTTAACTGAAATTTTAAAGCTTATTTTAAAAGTTAAGATTAATCGAGAAAAATTAATTAATTTTTCCTCGATTATTAAATATACAAATCTAATAATTTTTGAGTCTCGTTATTAATATCTAGATTAAGTCTCTTAATTCATTATTCTCCCCTGTTTTATATTCTCTTCTATATTCTCTCTTAATTCGTAGTCGTTATAGCCAGATATGTTCCGGGGTATCGTTGTATCTATTAAATCTAACACGATATGTGAGGAGAGCGGGCCAATCGATTAGACCATCGTTTGGTAAGTCATCATCTCTGCACAAACAAGAAGCTTCACGTCAATTCTGTGAACTCAAAGACATCGAGATCGATCAATGGCGCGCGCGGCGACGATGTCGGGAGTAATATCGAGTTGTTTGTTGTCGGTCAACATCAATTAAGCTGTCGACCGTCATGCTTTAAGCTCACGAACGACGATAGAGGAGTGATCGATCCCTCGCTATCGTAATAACGTAGCTCTTTGAAATTGTGAGATTAATACAATTGTTTCTTATCAGGCATTGTTCTTTCATTTTTTTTTTTTCATCACGCATAATTTCTGCGGCATTAAAAATGCTTCTTTTCTGAATCGCGGCGAACCTTAATTCGCGCTCTCGTTTACATTCACTTTTTCATCGAGAGAAAAAAAATTATCTCCCGTCACATTTCACGTTTTTCTTGATAACAAAATTCATCTATCGTTGAATTTCGACCAATTTCACCGTTCGGATTACGAGCTTAGAGAGCAGTTCTCTTGCTTCACCAGCCGACGCAATTGCCAATCGAGCTGAGCCGCGGCTCAAGTCGAAGATTATCATGATGTGCCATATGCGTGCCTGGTTACCTACTGCGCCCTAATGCCCTTCTCATCAACATAGTGTCGCTCATAACTGATTGCCTCCTTTACACGATATACTGGAAGTTATTATTATGCGATAAACGCAACGTCGTTCTATTGCCTCTCATGTACAAATATTTATAGGCGTATCCCGATATTTTTTCAGCGAAAATGCAAGGTAAAATTTTGCAAATATTAATTTGCAAAATCAATAGTTTTAATTTCCACTATGATTACAAAATTTAAACGAGAGAGATTTGTTTATAATTTTGTTATGCAATATAAAAAAAAAACATTAAAATTAAAATATACGCATATATAAAATATATATCAGGACACAAACTAATATATGCGCGGCACATAAAGTTATAAATAAATTTTTGTTTTGCAATCTGCCGCGAACTATAAAGCGGACTTTAGAGATATTAATTTTAACTATAGGATGATTGCAATTAATATAGAATTGTATTTTGAAAATAATGTGAAACAATAAAATATTTCAATAAGATAATCCATGATAGTCAAATAATCTTTCTGTAATTTTTCGCAACTTTTATCCCTAATCCTCCTTAATTCTTTGTAGCAATCTTCTGGAAAGAAATGGTGAAACAGCCGTGTCTCCGTTTTCGCCACTTGGTAACTTGGCTTGTCCACGAAGAGACGCGCGTAAGCGAAGAAAGCTCTCCTTTTCAACCGGAGAAGCTATGCAAATTTCATTTCAAGAACGCGTCTTAAGCGGCCGAAGCGTTAAAGGGGACTTGCACCGTTCGCTCTAATCACGACCGTGTCCTTAATTGGCGAACGTATACAACGCGAGTGGATAAAAAGCCGGCTGTTTGCGAAACTCCCGGCCTTCCGAGATACACGTTAAGCGCCGTATAATTCGCTCCTTAATGCCCGATTATCATGCATTATCCTGGCGCACGTGCGGACGCACGTGGAGCGCGCAAAGCGGAATGAAATTATTATCAGGATATCTACCAGTTTTGTAGCCTGTTCTAGCGGATGACTCGGGATACGTTATCGGCTTACTCTCTCGTAAGTAACGCGTGCCACTATTATCCCAGCCCGTCTGTATCGAGAAGATTCGATTAAAGCTCACATAATCGTGTTATCGAAGATCGATTAAACTACGATGTAAAAAAATCATTTCTCGCGACGAAAATTAATTGCGTGATTGCATTCGATCGATATACAACTCGTAATGTGAAAAGTACGTATCGTGAAATATTGCGATTGTTTCGAGTAACTTGTTAAGCGGTGAAGAGTTACGGAACTTGCAATTCCGTATTATCGCGGAACACGTCTCGCGCCGCAACCTCGTTAACTATCCCGAGACCACGAAATTCGATTAACGTATTCATTCGTAATGTATCGGTCTAAATTCAAAGTCCGTTTACAACCACTGAGAACTTCAATGTGATACGAGGAGCTAATTCGCTCTACATGTACATGATATATTTTGTGAACGCAAAATATATATATATATATATAATTAATTCAATTTAATTTAATTTATGTATTTTTTACTACACATTAACATATTAATTGTATAAATAAGGAAGCTGTATGCCAAAATACAATTATTAGAAAATTTTTTGTGAAAAGAATTATACAATTTTACTCATCTCTTCCTTATAAGAATTTTACGCATTCTTGAATATAATTGACCCAATTTATCTCATACAAGCTTTTTGTATTGCACATTAACATAATCTCTATTTTACGCATTATTATCAAACCAGCGAGAGGTGTGAGTATCGCGTGCAACGTATCAGAATTTTTCATTTCGGAGCGCTCTTGCGAATACTCTTTCTCGATTCTCTTGGAAATTCCGTCACATAAGCGAAAGCACCACGGACGTAGATACCGGAATTTCTCTTGATGGCACGCGAGGGTCGAAAAATCTCTTATCAGCTATTTAACCAGAAAATATTACAAAAGAAAGATTGCGATTTTCTTTATATATATATGAACGCGCTCAGTTTCTAAGCATAAAAATATGATAAAATAAAAATTTTATTTTAATTTAGATTTAGATTTAATAAGAGAACGATACAGAGATATTTTTAAAATAATATAAATCTTAATCTAAAATCTAATATCTCTTAATCTAAAATGTAATATCTCTTAAAAAAAGTATATTATTATCGATGATACTCGGACGAATTCGGCAAGCACTTTTATTAGCAATATAATTAGAGAAGGATTAAATATTTTTCTTGTCCGCGTCTTTGAAGAAAAAGAATTGCGAGACTGTCTCTTTTGAGAAAAATTAAATTTTTCTCTAAATCTCCTTTTTATTTCTCTTTCTGTCTTTCTTATTTTGTCACTATTCCTTTCTCTGATGTCTTTTGAGCATCGTCGTTATTAGATTTGGCCTGTCGACATCACATCGTGCCAAGTTGTGTCATGACTTTATGAGCAATTATTTCACATCTCGCAAGCGTGCGTGCTTTATAGGCGCTCACGCGGTTAATTGGTAATTACACACCGTATAGTTCATGCCAAAGGCTCTGCTGTCCGTGTAGAAATTGGACTTCTTTATATTTGCGCTGCTTTTCTGTCTTTTATAAAGTATTCACTCGCGCTGAAAATTTTCTGATGGGTCGGGAAATTGCTTCCTGATCCTGCCTTAACTCTGCGGCATTTCAAAGCGCGCTGGCTGCATTTGTCTATTTATTTAACCTTTCGCATGTTATTGCGTTAAATTTCTCTAATGAGATCAGATAGCGAACACCGCTGCTCGAAGATTTCCTTAAAAGAGTTACATGTTTTTACCTTTTAAATCTCTTTCAATTAGATTAACATTAATATATGTATATTATTCAACTTTTTTAGATATAAAAAATATTTATCTAAAAAAAAAAAATAATTCTAATAATTCTAATAGTCCTAGCAATTCTAATAGCCTAATTTTTTGCCAAAATAAAATAATAATTTATAATATTTTAAAATATTTATATGCAATACCATATGCAAATAGAAAAATTTAAAAAAACTAGAAGATATTAAGTAATGTTAAAAAATGAACTATTTAAGAAAGAATGAGATTAATACAATTAGTCAAATAATTAAAAATATATTATTAATTTATATAATAATTGATAATAAAAAGGTGTGATTTAGGATTCTATTAATTTGTACAGTATATTTTATATAACCACTTAGAGAAATATTAGATTGAATTAGTTAGTCTCATATTTAAATTCAATTTTGTTATTAAAAAGTACATTTTTCATAACAATATTTTTGTTTATTATCCGTTATATGTATTCCACAAGATTATAATATTAATCGATATCAAAGATTTTAATATTAAATTATAAACACTTTATTTTGAGATCAAGTGGATAGTGAATAGGTGTGTTTAGCTAATTTATTGCTTATAATGTGATTAAATAGTTTAGATCATTTGCGTTAAATTCTAGTAAAAGCCTCCGCTTCTAATTTGCGTTATATATTTACTGCCATAGATAATAACATATGGGTTGTCGAAGCAACCAAAAACGACCAATTTAGTGTCCAATTTATACGTTTAATTAGATTCATTGCAATACTAATGAGCAATAATACTCGCATAATTGAAAATGAAGTTCCGCGTTTGTCGCATTTAGCATTTTCGTCTCTGTTACGATTTCCGTCCTGCATCCATATGATAGATTTTTAAATATATTTTCAGGATTTGTAAATAAATTTATTCGCTCTTTTTCTTATTGCTTTCATTATGTTTAAACTTTTAAGAATATACATATATAAAAATATATAAAAATATAAAATTATTTTTAATGCATATATGTATATTTTTTATTAATCTCGTATAATGCGTTTCTCAGACGTGACGTGATTCAAAAATTTATATCAAAAAAAGAAAAAAAGTATACGATAAAAATAACATCTAAGAAAGATTATATGTACACTATCTAATAAAATACTCTTTGAGAAAAGTTAGATGCATCTACCTTTCCATTTCTGATTCAATATCATATATGGCTACACCATTGCTTGTCGAGTGGAAATCAAATTGAAGGAAATGGAAGAGAATAAGATCGTTTTGGTTGGGCGAATTACTTAGGAATGAAATGGCGCGGAGAGATGCATCGAAGTCGCCGGAAAAGGTAGTTGCGAAACAGCAAGGTGGAAGGAAAAACCTGAGCAATCGGGTCAACGGAGAGGTGTCCTCGAAGGAAGAACGTCAAAAGGAAAGAATGGCAAAGGGAAGGGCGAAAGGAAAAACGATTGAGTTTAAATCGATCGGAAAGATTAGAAATGACGAGACAGAAAGGACCCAAAGTCGAAGAGAGGGTTACGCGGCGAGAGGAAAAAAAAATCAATTTTGAATTAAAGTACCCGCGATGGAGATTTGTCTTCTTTCGCCTTCGTTTAGCTTTCCGTTAGCCTTATTCTTTTCCATTTTATATAAAATGTCATTGAATGCATTTTCACCAGAGCTTTTCGTGTACTACCAACAGTCAAAGAGCCAAACGAAGAAGAATGTTTTAAGTTTCAATGGGGAACATCGATGGCTTCCAAGTAATAAGCTATCTAGGACGAAGAGTTTCTCTTCCATGACTTAAACTTCAATGTAAATAAAAAGCAAATTCTTACTCCTCTAATTTAGAGTTAATTTTATTTTAACAAAGTTTTTCTTTATGTAATTTTTAAGCTTTAAAATATTCGAAATAAAAGTTGTGAGAAAGAATGACCTTTTAATTAAATCTAAAAATTTAGAAAAATAATAATAATAAAAAATTGATAAAACTATGTATTTTCTGTTGTCAACTCTTATATTCTTTCCAATATTCTGACAAGCAAATATCTCTGTATTACGTTATTACTTTTGAAAATAAAATGATAAATTGAAATAAAATTTTGATTAAAAAATAAATATCTTTAACAAAATTTCTAATTTAATTTGGAAAGATATATAAAATATTTTTGTATTTAACAACGCTAGAAATTATAACATTCGAGCAATATAAATAATACTTCGAAGAAGGCAAAGTAGATACGTGGCACGTTCAACCAAAAGCAAACCCTGGAGATTTTAGTGCCAGAAGTGCATACGTTGTGCGCATATGGCAATAGAGGAAAAAAAATCTTTTTATAGGATGCACACAGTGTACACACGTGACTGGAGAATACCTGGAATATATTTAAATAGAGCAGAGACTCTGCCAAACGCGATAATGCGCGAAGCGAAAAGAGGAAAACTTAGTTTATTGTAGTATTTATTTCAGTGCCGCGTTATTTTTTTCGCGAATATATCGCCGATAGTATGACCCGCAGTTCCGGTGTGCGTATTTAAAATAAAAGAAACTACATATATTGCAAAAATTCCAAGAGTTCTCTCCAAGAATTTTAGTTTATAATAGGAGGAAAAATATCGCGTAATATGTCGCAAAAATGCGTCGATTAACTTTAACGATTAATTTCAAATTTATTCATCAAACCTCTATAATCATATATGTAGAAATAATTGATAAACAAATCTACATTTTTAAATATTAACTTCAATCAGACATGAAACATAATATCTCCGCGTAATTATATTAAATTTTTTTAATTTTTATGTATTTCTCTCATGCAAGCAAATGAAAAGCGAAATAAACATTCTCTTTTGAGACTGTTTATTATTTCGTATATTTAATAAAGGATCAATTTATTGGTTACATTATATTTTAATTATTATTACGAATTATTATACGAAAAACATATGTACCCATTGAAGAAAACATGTATAAATATCTTTATTAAGTATGCGTTCAGAGTATGAGTTTAATGAGTAAATTTATACATGTATATAATTTTATTTATTTTATATAAAATTTAAGTAATGAGAAATGTAATGTTTCTTCATAAATTTGCATTATATATGAGAATATCAGATACTAAAATATATAATTTATATGCGTATTTATTAAGAGAATAAACATAAAGAAAAACTCAATAATCTTAATATTCTTATTAAATATCTTATTAATTAAAATGATATGTGTGTGATTGCGTATAATTCAAAATCAGTTAAATTTGAGAGAATCTCTAGGGAAGTCTTCAAAGACTTATGAAATTTTTTCTGTATAACTTTTGACGCAACACTTTAATTAAATCACATTTTGGCACAAATGTAGCCATGTTTGTAATTTTGTGATCTCATGTCTATTCTTTAATAAAAATTGCAAAAATAATAAATATTTGTAATATCTTAAAACATATTTTATAATTATAAATTCTCTGAAATAAGAGAAGATAATAAGAAATAATTTTTCACAATAGATTTTGCTTATTTAAATAGTAAAATGATGAGATAAAATTATTATATAATATTCCCTATTTTTTTTTAATTAAATCAAAAATGAAAATGTAACTAATTAAAGCAATGATAAAAGATTTTATTGGGTAGTGAATAATAAATTTTAATAATTTTCAGAAAACACATTTTGTTCTGTCTTATATTTTTCTAATTATGACAGTAAGATTTCATTGGAAAATCAGCCACTATTATTAACTGATTATTTTATTAAAATTACAGTGAGATTTCACTGTTTGCAGGACAATGCTTATAACTGAAAACATTGCTTATCAATGATAATACACTGCGATTCCGTTTAAAAAAATAATTTATGATAAGTACATATTTTTTTATTTGAATTGAACGCGATATGCGTTTTGTGCATCAAGTTTATTCGGCGCTCATTTTGTAATACATTACATTACTCTCTCTATTTGTGAGATTGTGTATAAACCAAGCGATTACTATCTAGAAATTGGAGTGAGATTCGAAAACCGGAAAACAAAAGTGGTCACTGGATTCCACATCGCGTACCGACAGTTTCTACACATAGTTCGTCATAGAACGCTTGCGGCGCATTCGCTGCTACCAGTATTGTTTTCCCGAACAATATCCCCAGACAATGCGTACAACTGCCTGAGGTTCGTACAACCATTCCCTCGCAACGCAACTCAAATTCTCTTTAATGCTGAGGAATAAGACGCTGTTAATTACGTAACAAATCAAAGATAATTAACAAGGGCATGATAAAGAAAATTTGTTCTTATTTCTTGAATAAGTTGCTGCGCTATTATGTAACTTTTTAGTTAAACACAGTTAAACAAAGTTACATAAAAGCGCGATGGAATGTTTCCAAAAATGAGAACAAATCTTTTTTTTATCGATTCAGTACATAATTGTACGTGTTATAAAAAATTTGAGTTATATGTTACGGAAGGAAATTTTTGTAACTAAAAGTCACATAGCTCTCGTATAAAAATTTAGTTGTATATTTTTAATTAATTTGTGATTTAAATTAAAAATATTTAAGAGATGCATTAAACAAACTTACTTTATTATCACTTTAATTTTTTTTAAAACTGCTAGAATTTCGTTTTAATGGCAGTATTCATATTTTTAAATCATATACAATATTACAACATATACATATATTGTAATATTGTATTGAAAAAGATATATACTTCTATGCTGCATTCTGTAGCGTAATGGTCATTAAACGGTCATAAAACATAAAAATGTATAAGCTTCTCGAGATACAAGTAGAAGCCCCCTATCTTGACGTAATCGTTCTGATATAATCGGTTCTACATTTTCTACTTTAATCATCAATGTTGAATCGCGATCTCTCTCTGGCTTTCAGGATATATCGGAAAATGGTTGAATAAAAATATTTATAATTCCAGCGAGAGAGACTAGCTATTCCATCAGAAGTCTCGCAATATGGCACATAATTAAGTTACGTTTCCGGTTTGCCGGTGTGCCTCGACTGCGTAAAGAGCGGCGTCTTGCCAGCTCGTTACGAAGTCATGATGTTTTCCTTCAAGAAAAAGATGAGACTCGCTGGGAAATGGTATGAGAGCACGCAAAGTCGCAGGAAATGGAAAATGCACCACTCCATGTACGTGTTGACAAGAAAGAGAGGAAGGTGATATAAAATCCCATCTTTGTTCTTAATATCTTATGAACTCTTAACATATAAATATTGTATATAATAATATATTTATCTACAGCAAATTTGATAGTTTTTATAAAATGTATAGCGCAATAATAATGTAAAAATAACAAAGATTTTTAATTTAAAAAAAAGCTGTAGAAATTAATAATTTGCTGATAGCATAAACAAAATTACAATTTAATGTTTAAGAAAGAGTCATAAATAACGTATATATATTTAAAAAATTTTATTTTATTATTTCTAAAAAATAACAAATTTAATTTTTAAAATTTGTCTAAAACTTTAAATTTTATATTAATTAGATTTTATTTTTTTGCTTATTTCACCAATATTTTAATAATTTTAGTATTCTTTTTTTAATAAGCATTTAATTTCTTAAGAATCTTAAAGAATTAAAAGACTATCTTAAATTAATTTAGTCCTAATAATCCTATTTTTACTGGCTAAACTAGCGGGAATTCGGGATCATCAAAATTTTGGGGAGGATATCCTAATCACGTGCCCTACTCGCGTGCCCTGCTCGCATCCCCTTCTCGAATGCCCTATTCGCATACCCCAATAGAATACACCGTATGTTGCTTCCGTTGGGCCAATTGGACCTACCTTGCGTTGCTCTTGGCCATATTCATTCTGGCTACATCTAGCCAGAAATGTAGCTTTGACTCCTATCAGAGGAGTATCGAAGAAGGAAAAAAATTCCTTCCGTTGCCGACTAATTATTGTCGCCGGTACATGAGCACAATTTTATGCTCGTTTATGACATGACAGTTTGTCATGCACTGTTTTAATATAATTTTAATCAATCTAAGGCCAAGTTGCCAATCAAATTCAATAATTGATTGTGAAGTAATAATATTTAATTTCAATAAAATAAAATTATAAAAATATATAAAATAAAATTAATAAATAATATAATATAATAATATAATAAAATAATATTTACATAATAATAATATAATAATATTTACATATAAGATACTTGGCATTAGATTGTGATTAGAGATGGATGGGCTACGAAAAATGATGACAAAATTGATGCGACATCAAAAGAATTAACAATATTTCATATAAAAAATAAAATTATTAGCGTCTTTTTCATTAAATAAATTTAATAAAATTGAGAAAAATATTTTATATTTTTCTTTAATTTTTGTTTTAATTTACATTTTAAATTATATTTCTAATATGTTTTGATGTATATTGAAAAAGTCTATTAAATTTGATTTAATCTATTCTAGCCCATCCATTTTGAGACAACGGATCAATCTACAATCTACATTTGTATCTACAATATCTACGGATCCGTCACCTCAGAATAAAATAAAATTTATCACTCACCGGCACTGATGCGCAACAGCGGAGATTTGGTCTTGAAGCTACGTTGCCTGCAACACAAATATAAAATCCAAATTATAGCAACGCTTTAAATAATTAATATTTCAAAAAATTATTATTGTACGCATCGAATTTTATATCCAAAGTGTATAATAATAATAAGATATATAAATATGGAATAATTTTATAAATTCTAAAAAAGAAAACTATTTTTCTTAAATAAAAACTTTTATAATATGAGTCTCTCTTTTTTAAACTATTAAAAAATAATGATCGAATCGAATTGTTGCATGTACGAGATTTATATATAATATTTATATATAATAATTAATATAAAAATAATAATACTCACCCTTGGGTTGCTCCGCCTGTGCAGGATGCCTTTCCTAGGTCTCCTCCTCCTCTCAGATTGACACACGCGCGATACTTTAAACGGCACTCCCGCACTTTCGAATTTCGTCACCATCGAACTCGGTTTCACACGAGAATTATACTGCGAGTCGACAAGTCTGCGGGAATTCACCGATTATTCCTTTGCAAAGATTAAGCGAGCAAAAGAAGAAGACGAAATCGATTGATTCGACGGCATAAACAATAGCGCGCTAATGTTTACGCCGTCAAGGCCGAATACAATATTATTGATTCTCAACCGAAATTATTTTGCGTACTATGATGTATATACAAGTAAAATATTAAATTATACAAGTATTTTAAATTATAGATCACTTATTTAATAAACGATTAATATATCGGAAATTATCATTAATTATTCGGACTTGCAATTCGACTATTTTATTGCGCGTTTCAATTAAAATCATATTTAAATCGTCGAAAAGAAACGATAAAGCATTAGACGGAATATAATTGGACTTTAAATATTTTTAAAGAAATAATTATTATTGTTTATAAAGGGAAAGAAAGATCGCGACAAATCAATAATTTACAATTTTGATTTTTATTACTTTGATTCTTAATTATATATGTATACATCACTCGAGATTTATCGTTGCGATATATTTACATATTATTTAAAAGATAATTATTTATCATATTAAATTATTTCTTGATATTTGTCGCGATCGCGTTTAGAAAAGGAATTTGACGGAATCTCGCGCTCTACTACTTTACTGTTCGAATGTCACCGTGCGACTGATGTCGAACACGTTAACATAGCGCGCTAATGTTTACATGGCCAAGGCCGAATACCACGTTGTTGATAATTTATTATCGAAACATTTACGAACTATATGACATATTATACACACATACAAAGTGTGCCAAACGTTCCAGATAGATTTTGAGATTTTATAGGAAATTTAATTCTGAACAAAAAGTTTCCAATAAGTCAAAAAATGATTTGTTAAAAAGTTAGAAGCCAAAATTCCTCTGAAATCACGGTTATTTTATACATTTTTACAAATATCTGGGAAAGTATGTTTTCTAACAATAAGTATTGAAACAAAAATCATATATAGAGAATTAAATTATCTTTCAAATGAGATCAAATGTGAAAATTAAAAAAATGTTTTTTTAAATTATTAAAAAGATTTTTTGTTTTTTTTTTCTTGTTACAAGAAACTCTTTTTATTTTTGGTGCTCTTATAATAAAAAAGTATCTTTTAAAAATGCTCTAAATATGTACATACAACGTACAACGTACAAGAGTTTCATATATTAAATGCAACGTCATGTTTAACTGTGACAAAAAAAATAATAAAATTTTACATTGTCTATATAAAAAATTTTTTATGTTAACAAAACCGTTGCAACCTAAACTATACATATGTTATAAAGAAATACACTAAAATACTGACTTTAATTATTTCAAAAATTTTATAATTGTCAAAATAAACAAGAACTTATAATTTATCAATTATTTACAAGCTTTATTTAAATTTTTTTTTAGCTTGCCAACTATAATTTTTATATTAGTTGTGTCAAAATTATATTATTTTATTAGAACGTATTACGAATTAATATAAATTACATAAATATATCTCTTTTAATTTATTTATGCTGAATTATAAAATTGTAGAATGCATGACATGATAATTTCTTATAACAATATATATTGATACGTTATTATCAATGTATTACTTGTGTAACTGTGTGCTATTAAACCGGAAGTGAAACCAAAAGAATGTGTGAGCAATACACACGGCACTGATGGAAACTGACGATGGTGCAATTGGAAATTTCCATCTTTTCCGTATGTACTGTGCAGCGTAAACGAACGTTTGATTAAACATTTTTAATTGCTTTCCTTCAATTAGCAGATCGTACTAGCGTCACGTGCAAAGTATCCTGAACTCGTTCAGAGACTACGAGTTCAAAAGTATTGCTCCATGTATTTCCATCGTCCCTTTTTCCGTTATTTCTGCCATTCTACATCTCCTACATCCTATCCTTTCTCTCTCCCTTTTTCTCTCGCATACATACACAAAACAGACACACATATATATACACACATTCAACTCCCAACATGTAGTCTCACTATTTCTCTTCTCGTCTATATTTCACAGATTATTCGGGTTAATCCGCCATTTCCACCAACCAACTTTCCTCTTTTAGTTTCCTCTCCAGTTGGCCCTCAACACCCGATTTCTGATTGACTTTTCGCCCTCTCGCTGACCGGCTCGCTCACCGACCCCATTTTCAGTTTCGCGCCAGCAGCGTTTCAACGTCGTAAAACTGGATGACTATTATCGATAATGAAATATTGAACTGCTGTGTCCACTTTGATGGTAATTACCGCTAATTACGACATTCGGCGATCTAGTCGAGGAAATATTGCGACGAATATCGAGTTCATAGGCAGAACTCGTTAGGGTCAAATTAGTTTAAACAAATTTTGCGATCTGCGTTGCCTCTTCAGTTCGCGACTTTTCGAAGAGCTAATAGACGCTCGTTACCGATTTATTTAACAATCTGCGGCAATATTGCACTCCGATAATTGAGTTTTATTCCGATATCAGAATTGCCTGATTACGTAGACTCTGTGAATATTTTTTCAATATTTATTAAACTTTTTAAATATTAATTAGATTAATTATCGCAGAATAATAAGTACATTTTACAAGAAAAGCTTTGCATTACTACAGAAAGTTTTTAAAACTAATATATATCATAAAAAATAATTTATAACTTGTAAGAGTGTTTCACAATTTTCGCATAAAATTCCTGTAATTAGTCTTTTAAATATTATATACATTCTTTTGGCAGCTTTCTAACTGAACAAACAGCGACGAAAATAGTGCTTTGTTATCCAGAAAGTAACTGCTAATTACTGTGACACACGCCGGCAGTGGGCGGGATAGCGTTGTTATTTCTCGAGCGATTGCCTCTCGTTTACGAACAATACGAGTTTGCGTAAACACGCGAGATTTTACGCGGCTCGTTGACACGTTTCGAGCGTTTACTCCTTTCCAATTATTAGCCATTGTCTGTACAGCATTGCCGCATCAAACTTAAGAGACGTTCTCTCATCGCGATCGCATTATCGTTGCAATTGTCATCCCCGGATACTCCATTTTCGGAGCAACTCGAGTGTTCCGCTCTTCGCTTATGTCGTCGACGCACGAACACGAACGTGACGCTAATTAAAACTCGCATGAGCGGACTCGTAGACACGTAGATTCGAAACCGTATCGCGATTAATTCGCAAGAGAGAATTGAAATGAGATTGAAACAAAAGCTTTAATCGTATAAACGCTCGTCGTTCCTCTACAATACATTCGCTAATGCTAAACGTACGCCCTACAAGTCACAACTCTCATTCAATTTCATTTCAGGTTATTTCTGTTTATTTAATTATAGCGTATATATGTATTGTTTGTTCGCGTAGACAAAATCGACGAATCTCAGCTTTACTGAAGGATTGCTGTGCAGTTTATTCAATCGGATTTTGACATTAATATAAGATTTGTCAGATATCTTTAAAAATTTAATGAGAATTAAAAAGCATAGTTTTATACATACGTACAAAGATGATTAAATCTATTTTTCTTTAATTTAAAAAATTTATGATTTTTTATTGATACAAATACTTATATATATATATTTATACTTTCTAATCATAATTTAAAAAAAAAATAGATTTGATTGTCTTTAAAATATTAGATGTCTTAATCCATATCACAAGATTATTTTATTGAGTCTGTGACTATAATATCGTAATATCAAGTACATACACGTACAATATCTTTAAGTTTAATTTCCTAAATTTAAACACATTAGTTTGATTAATTTTAGAACATTATATTTTACGTAGATAATATATATATATATATATATACATAATTTAACATTTTCATTTTAAATGTTATAATTTGTTATTTTTTACTTTTTACTTAAAATGTAATTAGAAATTGATGTAATTAAAAAAATAACAACATAAAATTGTTATGACGTTTGTTGCTTCACTGGTTTTAACTCTAATGAAGCGCCTGTCAAGTGGCAAAACAAGTTGTCAGGTTAAATACAAAATTTGCGGTTTCTCTCACCGTTTTCGTTTTAATTCTCATTAAATATTATGCAGTCACAGTCAGTAAACTCAATGATTAAACATTATGCATATGGAGCACAAAAGATAATAAAATTCCGATACAAGAATACGCTCTTGATGAGTCGCCTTAAAATCGTTTGAATTATCACATCGTATTTTCTTATACAATATTAAGACTTACTTGGCCCAGAGATCTGCCATTTACGAAGAAAGTAAGTTCAGTGACTTTAATAACTCCGTTCTTATATTTTTATACTGTCGTGTAAAAACTGCGAAAGTTCTATTTCACGAGGTGACGTTTTCAAACGCGTCCCATAAAACTCCGCTACTTTTCCGGTACAAGTCGACGATTATGCGCACGCTGAAACGCGTTCGCAACTAAAAAGCAACAAAGCAAAGTTTCGGAACTTTGCCTCTTTCCCTTGTTTAAGTTACTTACAGAGTTCGGGGGATTTATTTACCAAAAAATAAGATATGGTAACGCGCCGAAAACGTCAGATAATAGATAAAGAGTGGAGATTCTTCGAATAAAAATGTAAAAAAAGTAGAGATATTTACGGGAAAAAAAAATTTGAAACGTTATAAAATGTGAACATAGATAAGAATTTAATATGCTACTTGTTACGTCAATTTTCTCGAGACTAGCTCTTCGAACTTATTTCGGAAATAAGCAGAATATGGTTTATATGTAAGCACTTTTGCATTTCGTCTTGTCAGTTTCATAAGCCTTTGAAAAAACTAATTGATCGACAAATCACAAGAGCGTTTTTAATAAACACAACTTTATAGTAAAATATCTATCAACTTCTCTGTGCAGCTAGCTCGTCTGATAGATGCAACTGTAGGGAGAATTCTGTACTGTCGGGAATTCCCTTCTGTAACATAGTAGACGCTAAGATTCTGGCGGATCACTTTACGGGTCACTGCAAGCTAAACTACTCGCTATGCAGGGCAAGTCTCATTTAGTGCGCAACCTGTCTAGGAAGTGGAGAACCGGAAACGTTCACTCGGCTCCTGTTTCATCGGTCTCTCTATCTCAACAGGATAAAGTTCATCTTTCTACAAGCAAGTTAAACTGTCACTATAATGGAAATGGTCAAAGATAAATTTTCCAAAGATGTAATTTCCTTTGTTGAGTGAGTTGAATCACACAGAAAAATTCAAACGGCAATAGAATATAAAAATCCTCGACCTATGGATATTAAATTATATAATGGCAACAATTACTGATTTTAGCACACTACATAACTAAATTATCATGACTGGGATAATAGAAATAATAGAAAAAAAATTTGCAGCAGATTTCGGTAACAATAATAACAACATAATAATATCTCGTGACAATGCATTTTTAACAGTAAGATGCGTTTTTCGTGGTGAAAAAACAAAAGTTTTATGCGCCCCGAATAAACCCGGAACAAAGGGGACGAGAAAAGAGCAACGAACGTCAGGGACAAGGTCGCTCCGATTATGGAGAACAATCTGACGAGGAACAACACCCTACGCTTGCCCTCTAGCGACGTCGTCGTTGCGCATTGCTTTAGCAGATCGGAGCCATTCATAACAGCATACACACCCTTAACGTCGACCGGGGCTTTTCATTACGCAGTGTGATTGATGACGAGCCATCGTCCTGCGATATTATTTTGAGTAGGTGCGCGCGCCCGGTCTAGGCCAGGAGCGGCCGCGCAGCAAGACCCATTATCTGTCGGTCCTTTTGCTCTCTCCCCGGCCGTTGCCCTTCCTCATCCCGTTTCCCTCTCTTTCTCTCACTCTCTTCCTCTCCCTCTATCTCTCTCTCTCTCTCTCTGGCCATCGTTCTCGTTTCAACGGTTTGCCATCGCGCGCGCACGTAACCCGCCTTCCGTACCCCAACCCTTTTGTTCGGCGCGGCCTGGCGGCGCTGCTAATGGAAAGCACTTTTAACCGATGCTAATGGAAACTCTCGCCTGCGCGCCACCGAGTTATCTCGACGCTGCCGGTGCAGGGAATCACCGCGAAAAATTATCCCTCCCGCTTTTCACGCGCTTTCGTTATGACTTTCGATCGATCGGTTCGTCCTGTCGACCTTCCGATGTGGTTGAGGTTGACGCTTGAGGGCTTGAGGAATGACGGGCGATGCAGCCAGGGCAGATGATAAGATCGTGGAGATGTTGCTCTTGGCAAACTTTACGTGAGTTTCTCGCCACGGAATCTCACAAATTTGGAAAATCTTCCCCGGGATATAAGGATGATATATTCGGGAAATGTTTCAAATGTAAGTTATTTTTTTTTTTTTTTATACACGTGGAAATTTTTACGCATTTTTTCTATGAATGCAAAGATACTATGCGCTCCCTTGTCGAAAAAAATAGCTTGCATGTTGAAAAACTTGCTCATTTATTTCAGCGCATTTGCAAACAGCTCTGTAAAAAAAAAAAAAAAACGGCTTTCATGCAGGATACGCTTGTATAGCATTTTGTTGTGGACACAAAATAATGACATAAAAGAATGCAAAAGATCAAAAAAATATTTTGTTTAAATTAGCACGCACATAACTTTTGAAGTAACGTGAGATTATTTAAAATACATTTATAAAGCCTGTAATTACTTAAAGAGATAGCGCTTCAATTATTTATAAATATGTCGTTTAAAATTTTTTCTATTATTAAATACATAAATATCATACTATTATATCGAAGATAAAGCATTGGAAATATAAATTTGATCAAGTATCGAGTATAAATTAAATCGATGAGTATAGAGATTTTTTGATGCGTACAATTTCAGATACACTCGACTTTTCTTATGATCTTGTTTTTTCAGCTTTGTATAATGTCTTTGTTGAGAAATTGAGATCGTCGTGCACTCCCCCTCTTCGCCCCCTTATTCTTCTCCCTTCCCTCGGGTCGATATGCTCGTTATTAAATGCGATCATCAAAAGCCGTTATTATAAAGTGCATTTTCCCAAGCGGATAAAATTGAAACGCTTCGTCGAGAATGAAGAAGCTGATTCCTAACGAGAGCGTCGTTGCGCGGTGGCGTTTACGCTACATCGATCTTGGCCGTGACGAATTTTCGTGTCGTTTCACCTCGTCTTTCCATCCTTTTCTTCTCTTTTTTTTTTTTCTTGCTAGCACTGCGAAGAATTTGTCTTGGTCTTATCTCGACGTCGTGCTGTAACCATCTGCTTGCGAGAAGGTTGGCGTACTCTCGGTCATAAATTTCCATCATGCTCCAAACCAAGCAGAGTAGAATTGATCCATTTTCTTTCTTTCTAGAAAAGGATGAGCTTCGTGTTTGCATATGTATGTGCGCGCAATGTATATCTTTCGTAAAAATGATTTGTTATTGATAGCTATCGCTTTCTACGATGTTTGCTACGATGCATTATACATTTGTGGAAAAATACGTATAAGACAGATAAAATTTAATTTCTGGAGATAAAATACGACATTTCAGTAAATTAAATTTTTACATAACAAAAAAGATCGATATGAAAATTATTTCAGAATTTATTATATCTAAAATGATTTTCGGCAGTTTGATAAGCTGAATATTTTGGATGTATTAAAAAGAGGAATTGAACAAATCGGCTACGTCAAAATTTAATAATTTATAAAATAAATTTTTCTTTATTTTAATTCAAATTAATTATTAATTTTATATTTTAAAAGGCTAAAAATGCTTTGTGCACAATGTCATTTTCATGAACCTTAAAATGTATTAAATTTATTAATTTTTGACGTAGCTAATTTGTCCAAAATTTTCTCCTTAATATATTATTTTATAAACTTATTTCTCTCTCTAGGATATTTTTCTCTACATTTTCTTTTCTTCCAATTCTTCCACTGTATCGTGCAATTGTACAGGTAAAATGACTACGTAGTTTATTTACAATGAACGTCGGCCGTGATTGCGTATGACAAATTAATGATCCGGCACGCTTCACGCAAGCTGAAAAGCTCTTCCGGC